>NW_007070887.1:284129-347428 GCF_000164805.1 Carlito syrichta | reverse complement strand
GCCGCCGCCACCGCCACTTCCGCGCCGCGCCGGAAGTCCTGCCCCAGCGCGGCGTCCGCGCTCTCGGCTCGGCCAGAAGCGTGCTCCGCTGGCCGGCGTTCCGCTCGGCCCAACCTCTGCAGGAGTCTTCCGGGAGTTCGAGTGCCGCCTGGGAGATAGGAGCCGAGGGCAAGCCTGGCCGGCGTTGTGCTCCGTGCTACTGTGAATCCTCCAACCCATGGGGGCGCCGATACCCTGCTGGGCTACCAGGGGCGGCTTTTCTGGATGATGCCAGCTCCTTGAGGTCTTTCCTAGCCACCCTACCGTGTCATTTCCCCACCTCCACCTACTGCCCGCCGCTTTGCCTGCCTTACTCTCTTCCTTTTGCATTGAGCATTTCCTAGCATGCTCAGTATTCACTTATTTAACGCGCTAACCCCCAATCTCAGAGGATTTACATGTGAGGTTTACCTATTCCAAAGAAGTTCCCCCGAGGTCCAGCAAGGAAATACCTTGGTTTATCCTAAGGGAGGCACGGATGGCGGCAGATCAGTAAAGAATTCGCACCGGGGGCGGGGGCGGGCGCGGTGGCTCAACCCTGTAATCCCAACACTTTGGGAGCCCAGGGGCTCGAGACCAGCCTGGACAACTTCGTGAGACCTCGTCTCTACGATATATCGAAAAATTAGCCGGGCATGGTAGCGCGCGCCTGTAGTTCCGGCTGCTTGGGGAAGACTGAGGCGGAAGGATCGCCTGCGCCCATCGAGTGGACACTGGGGTGTCCGTGAGCTGCCACAGCACCCCAGCCTGGGCGACAGAGTGAGGCTCTGACTCAAAAAATAAAAAAAAATTCGCACGGGGGAGCACTATAGCAAGCAGTTTCATAACTAAACAAGTTAATTATTCAGTTGCCTATCCAGTGTTTACAATTACATTGATTAAAAACAATTACATTGTTTTCACCTTTGCTTGGTCACCTGCAACCGAGGTCACGTCCTGAGAGGAAACAGAGTATGTCCAGACAATACCTCACAATTTATATGTCTGTATAGGACCTAATTTCGTGTTCTGTTCTTTGCTTTTGGTTCCAGCACCAGAGGCATCTGACCCAGAGCAGGCACTCCATAAACACGTTGATGAAGGAAGGAGGAAAGAATGGAGATCATTCCTAGGGCTGATATTCCAGCTGTGTTCTTCTCAGAGAGAGTAGACATTGTGAAACTAAATAACAGGGAGACTCTTAAGAGAAAAATGATGTTTACTGGGGAATAGGCATTGCAGTGGAAAAAAGCATGCCATAGTGAACTATGTGCACATGCTTAAAGGTTTATAAAGGAAGACAAAGTTTGGGGGGTTTTTTTGAGTTGGAGTCTCACTGTCACCCAGACTGGAGTGCAGTGGTTGCTCCCGGCCACTGCAGCCTCGACCTGCTGGGCTCTGGCGATCCTTCCACCTCAGCCTTCCAAGTAGCCGGAATTACAGGCATGCGCTACCATGCCCGGCTGATTTTTTGATTTATTGTAGAGATGAGGGCTCGCCAAGTTGCCCAGGCGGGTCTCGAACTTGTGTGCTCAGGCAATTCACTCACTTCGGCCTCCCAAAGCGCGGGACTACAGGCTGAGCCACCGAGCAAGACCAAGGTTTTTAAAGGAAAAATACAGAGAATTACATAATTGTGAAATAATTATCCTTGACTACAGGGATCAGTAATAAGGATAACACCAGTAGAGGCAGTTGCTGGGCAAATGTCCTTGCACAGGTTTTTTGTGTGTGTGATAGCCTTTGTGCAAGGTTAAAGTTCTCGCGGTGTTTTGTGACAGTTGTTGTTATCAGACATTTATACATGAAAACCCTCCCTCCATGGCCATCCCAGGTTCTGTTCATCAGGGTTTTTTGTTGTTGTTTAAACACAAGTGATTCCATTTTGATTCAGACCGCATTTACATCAACCAAATGTGGAAGGAAAGAAAAGCAGGGAGAGGGATCAGATTTCTACAAAGGCCTGGACCCCTAAAAGGATAGGGCCAATGCAGGAGCAACTGGCAGCCATTGGCGGTATTAAGCAGGGGAGTGATCGATCTTAAACCTTTAAAAGGATTTTTCTGGCTGCCCTATGGAACACATATTGGAGGAGATGCTGGGAATCTGATTTAGAGGCCGTGACAGCCATTTAGGAGAGAGATGGGGTCAGATTGATAGCATATACTTAGAGGTAGAATTCATAAGCCCTTGCGGAAGGGGGATGGACATGGGGACTTGATGTTTCTTCCTTGGGGGACATTCCCGGAAGAGGAGCGGTGGCCCGCCGGATTAACCCTAACATATGAGGTGCCAATGTTTGGAACATCAGACTGGAGACATGGCTGTCCCTGCATGAGGACATGAGTGGAGGCATGTTGGAGGAAGCCTGGCAGATGACAAAGGGGAGGTTTTTAGATAAGAGAAACAGCAGGTGAAGGGCTCATGGATAGATACTGGAAGAACCTGAAAACATTTGCTGGGCCTAAAAGCAGCATGGGAAGGCAGGACGGTGTAAAGGAAAGCAAAGGAAGAGGCCCAGATAGGAGACCTAGATAGGGAAGAGCCAGCTGGAGGCCTCATGGCTGACTGCGAGAGGCTGGAAAAGCAGGAAGACAGAGCAGAGGGCCCAGGCCAGGGATGACACAGCCAGCTGAGACCAACAGTGACACAGAAGACAGAGATGTGGTTTGACACCAAAAGCTACAGTATGCATGTACAAAACACAAACATTCTTTAAATCAGCAACTGACTTTTTCATCTTCAACCCACTCTAACAGAATGCAATGGCTGTCTATGTAGACACCTTTAGGCATAAAGAACACTTCTCAAAATAGTTCTTGCCCTTGGAATGTGCCAGTTGATTTCATGAAAGATTGAACCACAGCTTGAAAACTGGAGACAAGGAAGTGCCACTACAAATCAAATGGTTTTAATATCTGGCCAATATCGAGTGTGGTAGCTCACGCCTGTAATCCCAGCACTTTAGGAGATCAAGGTGAGAGGATTGTTTGATCCCAAGAGTTCAAGACCAGCCTAGGCAACATAGTGAGACTCATCTCTACAAAAGAAATAAAAATAGTTATATGGGCTTGGTGGCACATGCCTATAGTTCCAGCTACTTGGGAGGCTGAGGTGGAAGGATTGTCTGAGTCCAGGAGGTGGAGGCTGCAGTGAGCCAACTATGCTGCTGTACTCCAGCCTGGGTGGAGTACAACTCAAGAAAATAAAATAAAAATAAAATCAGGCCAAAAAGCTTGGCATTAAAATCACATTAGTTTCTTAATGGTTTCTTGAAAGGTTAACAATGGACATAAATGTATACCTGTGGATAATTACTAAAGCAAATCATTTTCTTGAGAACAGAAATAGTTTTAAGAGTCTAGAGTAAAATGAGGAAGGTTCTTGAGTCCCCATTTCCAAAAAGAAAAGCAGGAACTGTCAGGAGGGATAGGTTGAGTGCAAGACAGGCGGAAGACGTCACAGGGCCCTATGGGAAAATAAAAGCATGGCTGCTTTTTCAGAAGAATAAAGGATCAGGAAAATATCCAGCAGGGTAGCCATTTCATCTTCCATTTCCCAGAAGAGATAAGGAAACCCAGTATCTGGACACTTGATCTTAGACAGGTTTAGGGGTAAATGTTTAGGCTGCAGCTGTGCTGACATCAGTGTATTTTAATCTGTAGTCTTTGAGTGGGACAGTCTGAGATAAGGTTATGGTGCAGGTGTTGGCTAGAGCAGCTCCTATCCTGAAGTTTCTGTTCCCTTCCTTTCTGTCTGGGTCTCTCCATCTGGCTATCCATACTGAAGTTGCCCAGTCTGACAGCGCTTCTCCAAGGTGCTTTCCCTCTTGGCACCCAGGCCTCCAGTCACCACTCAAAAGGTTCTGCAAGAGAAGCCACGGTCAGTTGGAGGCTAAAGTGCTTCTGGAGCTGGGGAGGGTTGCCTCCTTTCTCTTTTGAACAGAAGTATCTTGGCTGCCACTAGAGGGCCACCCTCCTGGATTTAAGAGTTCCGACATCATGTGAATTTTGTACATTTCATTAATGTTGTGGGACAAATGCCTTCCCATTTTACATCTCTGAAATCCACATCTGACATTACTGCTGGCAGGTAGCACTTGGGATGTCGTTGTCCTGGCCGTAGCTGGCCCTCATGGCCCTGGTTTTATATACTATGGGCTCCCGGAGCTACAAAGTAGCTGAAATACCATAGAGTCAACTGGAAAAGAGCAGAAAATATGTGCAAGTGGATCGTGTCTCAGCCACTTTGTGGGCTGGTTGCAACTGGAACTTGTGCACTCTCAATGCCACAGGAGTCACTGGTTGAAATGACAATTTTATATCTATTACATTAACCGCAGAATGTTCAAAGTGCAGCCCAACCATCTCTTTTTCCCCTCAACTCTTTGAGAACAGAGGAAGATCCTGGTATGATGCAGGGAGCACTACAGTGGGATCCAAAATACAAAGTCCAGCAAGTCACTTTTTTACTGGCTACTGTGAAGTCACTAAGATTGCGAGAAACTGTGAGGAATGGGAAAATAAGGAGATAAACAAATTAGTGGCTTCCAGGTTAGCTAATTTTGAAAAACATTAGAATCTTCATGCGGGAATGGGTTTTCCAGGGGCCCTCAGTTCCCACTACTTCCCATTGTGCCCCATTGGGTGGCTTCACCCAGCAGTGGCCCTGCTGAGGGCAAGGCTGAGGGGCCAGTCCCAGCACAGACAGCTGCTAGGTCCTGACCAGCAGACACAATCCATCACCTCTTTATTCATATAAGCCTGTCCTAATCACCCATTCTCTTTCCACTCACCTCCATGTCCTCAGGGCAGCTTCTTCTAGAGGTTTGATCCTCAGGCCATTGAGTCAGAATCACCTAAGTGCCTGTTAACAATGTAGCTTCCTAAGCCTGCCCCAGACCTAGGGACTAGTATATCTGAGGGGTAGGCCTGAGGTCTATATTTACACCAATTTTTATTCAGACTAATTTTTGAAAATCACTTTCTAAAAGCATTAAAGTCTGGATAGTAGTTTTCCATACTGATTAGAGTGATAAAAACAGCTGCGCATGTTTGAAAATCAAGATATGCTTTAAGACATTTTATTTTACAATTTAACATAAATCTAGAATATTTAACTTTTCATACAAATTTAACTTTAAAAACAGCTATTTGCTATTTTACATACAAAAGATTCAAAACAAAATTCTTAACTTAGAGCGACTTCGCCTTTGCATTCCAGCCAGTGAGAGGCAGGGAAGAGGGCGGCTGCTGGCAGTGGAGACCCCAGGCCATCAGCTCTGACCCCCAATCCCTCAGCCCACTCCCTCCAGCACAGAAAATATATGTAGGCTTTTCGCTTTTTCAAATAAAATTTCTACTAAAGTGTGTTTCTAAGGGTTGAAAACCACTTTAGGATTGCTCTTTTAACAGAGAGTAAAAGGCAAAGGCTTTTATTCTGCTCAGAACTTGAGGAGTGGTGAGTCCACGTTTTCCTTGTCAGCCTCAGGGCTCAGCAGGATCAGAGGGGAGCCCAGGTCTATGAGCTGGAAGAGAGAAGAGCCGAGGAGTGTAGACTCAGCCAGATGGCCCCTCCTATCACACCTCCCCAACACTGAATACTGACTGCCTGGGAGTCATTGCCACTTGTGACTTGGTGCCATAAAAACAACTTGTTCACTCTGGTTCACTTACATTTAAAACAAAACTCAAGCCTGGCATGGTGGCTCACGCCTGTAATCCCAGCACTTCAGAAGGTGGAGATGAGAGCATTACTCGAGCCTAGGGGTTCGAGACCAGCCTGGGCAACTTGGCGAGACCTCATCTCTACAGTAAATCAAAAAATTAGCCAGGTGTGGTGATGCATGCCTGTGGCTCCAGCTACTTGGAAGGCTGAGGTGGAAGAATTGCCTGAATCCAGCAAGTCGAGGCTGCGGTGGCTGTGAGCATGCCACTGCACTCCAGCCTGAGCAACAGAGTGAGACTCTGACTCAAAACAAGCAAACAAACAAAAAGCAAAACTCAGTTGGGTGCAGTGGTTCACACCCATAATCCAAGCACTTTGGGTGACTGAAGTAGAAGGATTGCTTGAACTCAGGAGTTTGAGACCAGCCTAGGCAACATAGGAAGATCCTGTCTCTATAAGAAAATCAAATTAGCTGGGTGTGGTGACATGAGCCTGTAGTCTCAGCTACTTGGAAGGATCGCCCGAGCCCAGGAGTTTGAGGCTGCGGTGAGCCGTGATCGTGCCACTATACTCCAGCCTGGGTGACAAAGTGAGACCCAGACTCAAAAAATTTAAAAAAATAAGAAAAAAAAAGGAAATTTGACCATAATGTCTAAGAAATTGAAAGGAGACAAAGACAACCTGAAGAACCCAGTCCCTCCAACATGAATGCTCCCTCACTGCACATGCAGCCCTTCAGGCTGTGGAGCAGGATAGACATGACTCCTGCTCATGGGGTCCCAGCAGGACGCCTCAGAGGCAGCTGGCATCTCCAGAAGCTCAGACCACCACAGGTGAGGCATGTACTGTGACATGTAGCCCTGAGAAGCTTCAATGGCCACTCTTAAGGGCCACTGAAGCTTGATGTGAAAAGTTTGATGTGAGAAGCTTGATGTCCCCAGAGATAGGGAACAAACCCAAAATTAAGAATACCTGAGGCTGAATCAACATGAACTACCTGTCCCTTCTTACCTGTCCTACCGCCGGTAAAGGTTTTGCCACAACATTTGTAATCATGTCTGGAGTGTTCATCATGAGGTCGATCAGAGGTCTGCTTTCAGATCTCACAGCCACAGTGGCTTCTGGAGTACTGCAGAAGTCGATGAGAAGAAGGTCAGTGAGGGGTTTGCTTTCAGTTTTTGGAGCGCCGGCAAGTGGATCCAGTTTGATATCTATGAGAAGAGCCTAGATAAGAACACAAGATTGAAAGGAGAGTCCAGATCTTTTTGTCAATCGTCTTAGGAAAACGTATGCTTTGCTCATGTCCCCAGATGGGCTAACGGTTTGGAAACCCAAGGAAAAAGGGTTGCTGGGCTCTTGGTGGGAGAAGGCTCTGTCTTTGGTGTGCTTGACTGACTAGTCCTCTCCTCTCTGGCAGCTGTCCATCTCCCTGTCCATACCCTGCCCACCTTCAGCCAACACAGCTTCTGCTACCCTGCCTCCTGTTTCCCACTTCCTGACCCTGGAAGACTGACCCTTGCCTTTGTCAAGTACAGGGGAAAAGGAGTTGCTTTTATATCCTCTAGACATCTAGAAGTCCTGACTGTCTCTCCTCTGCCAGCCATAGCCATTGAGTTCCTATGCAGCTTCCAGAGCAGTCTCCATTTAAGTAAACTATGTCTATTTCTGCATACCTCCTTAGGGGGTGTGTCTGCACATGGCTTTGCTTCATCCAGAGTTGCTTCTGCAGTGGTGCTTTTTGAACAAGTCAAGTCATTTTTTTCTGGAGAAAAGTTAAGTGCCTGAGGCACATTGGATGGAGGAGAAAAACTTCCATCAGGTGACAAGTCTGCCTGCCTGGAATCAATCTTTCTGTTGCTTTCCCTTGTTGGTTCAGTTCTGTGGGAGGAAAAAAAAAATCTTAGGAAATTTCTTAAAATGCTCGTTCATTTGGCTGTGATTTGGGAAGCAGGTCCCTTCTGAAGGAGAAGTGTCCCCATGGTGGACAGCACCCTAGCTCTGGTGCCAGTTCTTTGGCAAAGCCACCCAACCATGAGGACTTTCAGACCTTCAGTTTCCTACATATAAGGAGGGCTCAAAAGTGTACTGTATCTGTCTGGTATCACCATGTGCCTATTTTATCCCTTTTCTTTAAAGTTTTTAAGTAGGAGGAAAAGAGCTTGTCCATTACCTCCCGAAAAGGAGCAAAGACCACATGCAGGAGTCCCTTCCTCTGGAGGCACAGCTGGCTCTGTCCTGCTTCTCCCAGGCCTAGGTGGACCACATGGCTGACTCCTCCTGTCCCTAACACCCTCTCCCCTGCTGCTTCTTCTGGAGACATGGTCCTGCGCCCTGGACAGGGCTGAAGCACCCATTACACACTGCCTGGTGCTGGCCCTCTGCTCTAACATGTTTCCTGCTGGACAGCAACATGAGTGCCCAGCTGGGTTTGCCTATCACCCAGCAGGCCCTTGAATACCTGTCAATGCAAAACTGAATTACTTGAGGAAACCAAGGAAAATAGTAGTGTCTGTGAATTAATACAGAATATATTCTTTCTAACATTTTAAAGCTTTCATGACAATCTGAAAAAAAGTAGAATTTTTTTTCTCTACAGTTACAAACATTCATTCAACTTAAACACATATTCCTAACTATTTACATACTGGGTCTTCTGTTTTTAGTGAAGCCTTTTTTTCTTACTTTCTCTGGAATTTCATGCCGTTCCCTCTCCCCTTTGTAACATATATCCCAGCATTTTTTTCTCCCAGAGTCTTCTCCATTCTCATAGAACTAGATACATACATGGCCAATATATAGATATGATATATATAACATATACATATTTGTTGGTAGATATATAAAAATATGAGCATAAAATATATAAGCATGTATAATTTATATCTGAATATCTAAATATTATATATGTATATATATTTTTAACACAGGATTTTTTTCTTGGCTACTGTTTCTTTTGTCCAAGTGGGATCATATAGCAGCTGATTCCACTTTAAAAAGGTAGAATCTTATTTATTATACACTCCCTTCTGCCTCCTTT
This sequence comes from Carlito syrichta, assembly GCF_000164805.1. Lineage (NCBI taxonomy): Eukaryota > Metazoa > Chordata > Mammalia > Primates > Tarsiidae > Carlito > Carlito syrichta. Next base: position 338,706 of record NW_007070887.1, on the reverse strand, counting down.
TTCAAGGATTCCTCAGGAAATCTTTCCAAGTCAGCTGGTACAAGCCAACTCCTGCCCGTAATGGCCACCTAGTCATGTACTTCCATTCTTTGTTACCATGAACATCTCGGCACATGAGAACTGCAGTCTTGGCGCCTGTGGTAGGATCTGGGTCAGATACATGTAATTACACTTGAATATGTTGACAAATGGCTTTCCAAAACACACAATCACAATGCGCATTTTTGCTGGCAATGTTCCAGACTCCCTCTGCCCCACAACCTCCCCAGTTAGTGTCTATGAAGAGCAGTCACCTAGTTACCATAATTTACATTTCCCTAACACCAGGGAATTTGGTATCTTCTCAGATGTTATTGACTATCTGAGCTTATTCCGACGCTAAGCCTGTTATGTTGTTTTATAGCCAACCAATTGTCTATTGACTTCATTTATGGTCATTTTAGCCACAGAAAAAGCAAAAGACCTTCATTCCTATACTGTGAATATGGCCATCTTCTCTTTACCCCTGGGCTGTCAGCAGTGACCAAGGTCTCCTGCCCTATGATAGCTCACAGTCTCCTAGTTTTTCTTTGAACTATTGTCTTCTTTTGTTTGCAGTATTTAAATCTCTAAGTCATCTGGAATTTATTTTCTCATGATGTAAGTTAGGTTGGATTTAATTTTCTTCTAGATAGATAACAATTTATTTGTGTTTTTAAAAATGTATCCTTTATTCAAATTGAGATCCACATGAAAAGAAAAAATAAACAAAAGAACAGAGTACCATATGTTCTCACTCATAAGCGGAACTTGGACAATTATAGTACTATAAGAAAGTGATTGGCAGTAGTGGGAAACTGTCAGGGGATAGGGAGAGGTGGGATTGGCAGTTGAGGGAAATTGCTAGGGGAGGGAGGGGCATACCTCAGCAACAAGGGTACCTGCATAATCAACATTTATATACCTAACCCTGATTGTACCCCGCATCTTTATAATAATAAAAAAAAGGAATAGCAAAAAAAAAAAAAGTAAAAAAAAGAAACAAATACTAAATAGAAATATATCTTTCCTAGAAAGAGGAATTTCATTAAAAAGATAATGCAAAATAAATTACATCTATATTCATAAATGAAATCAGTCTATAGTTTCCTTTTTTAGGTATTATCATTATACCTATCATGTTTGGCTATTAACATGAACTGAAGAACTTTACATCTTTATCTATAGCCTGAGTTAGTTAACTTTAGAAATTAGAATAATCTATTTTGAAGGTTATACTTAGCACGCCTGTGCCCTTATCTGAGCCATGTCTTTTTCAACCATTAATCACCTTCTAAGCTCTAAATATGACTTAATTCATGTTTCCCTAGGTCAATTCAAATAACTTGTACATTTTAGGAAATCATTTCATGAGGTTTTCAGACTGACTATCATAGAATTACTGGCAGTATTTTCTTACAAGATCTTAATTTTTTCCTCTATCTATACATATGTCTATTTTTTCACTGCGATCTTGTCAATTTTTGCTGACCTCTCCCAGCTGCCCCTCTGGGGACAAGGGGGATGGATGAGGAACTCACTGGGCCTCAGGTCTGTCATTGGATAGCCCCAGGTGGTAGCTGTCTCACAGGTGATGGGAAGCAGAATGCTGCCGACCTCCTAGAGGCAGAAGCATTTCCTGCTGGGTCAGGCAGCCAGAACAGTACAACAGATCTTTCCACCATGATGGAAGTGTTCGATATGGCAGCTGTAAGTCACTTGGCTACTGAGCATCTGAAATGCGGTGAGTGCAAGTGGGGAACTGACCTTTGAATTTTATTTAATTTTAATTAATTAAAATGTAAGTGGCCACATGTGACTAGTGGGTCCACATGGGGCAGTGCAAATAGATAATTCTCCCCTATTCCCTGCTATCTTGTACTCTCAAGGGTACAGGAGAATACACTGCCTACCTGTTAAAGTCCTTAGTGGCCTCTTGGGGGCTGGGGAAACAAAGCCCAGTCATAACCCTCCAATCCCCAACCAGAATACATAGATCTGTGGGCTGCTCTTTCTGGAAGCCATAGCTTTAGGGGCTACTACACCTTTCTTCACCCACCTTACAGCAAGGTGAACCTGCTCATGTTGGTCATAGGATCCCCAGGGCCCAAGGCCTGACCTGTCTTGAGCCTGACCTGTTTTGAACCCCCATCCGGCTCTGGAGTACCAGACTGGAATTGGAAGTGAACAGGAGTCAGTTCAAGGTTCCATGTTCCCTCAATGCTCCAGCCTTCCCCAAAGCTCTACCACAATGCAAAAAGAGCATGGAAAGCCTGATACCTGTGCTTTGCCCAATGTCCTTTACAGACAAAACTTCAAATCAAGGAAGCCAGCAACTAACACTAGATTCTACCAGGAGATTGCTCTCTTATTTCTTGAGCACCTACTGTGCTAGGGGCTGGTTCTCAGGTCTGGGGATAAGTGATAACAGAAGATACTGACACAAGGTCCCAGCATTCAGGGAGCTCCTTGCTAAGGGAAGAGTCAGATAGTCATTGAGGAGACCAATACAAACATGCTCCATGTTCAGGTGGTGAGAAAGTGAGAGCTGCTCTGGAAAAGCAATGTAGGGGAAAGGAACAGAGGGAGTGGGTAGGGAGGTGGTGCTATTTTATACAGGGTTCTCCAGAAAGACCTGAGGTTGGCCCTTGGACAATGACTTCAATTAACATGAGGCAGCTCTGCCAGGACCAGGGGGAGGCACGATTAAGGCAGCGAATAACAAGGCTAGGCTTGCTGGCAAGACTGCGGGAGGCACGTGGCTCTAGTGCCATAAGAGAGGGTGGGAGACCAGGCAGGAAGTGGGTGGTTGTTGTCATCCCTGATGAAGACCCTAAAGGGTATGGGCAGCACATGATCCAAGAGTTCCTGAGGCAAATGTATCTCCTTGGGCAGCTGTGCCTCCAGGGCTTTTTCCAGAAAGGTCCTCATCTACTCAAATGGTGGAACCAGGGCAAGGCCTTCTCCCTTTCAGTGAGCCATCAACAGGAGAGGTGGGGTCAAGCTCTCATCCCCATTGCTGAGAAGGGGTGACAAATATCAGCCCAGTTTTTTCCTGACAAGTGACTATATAGCCTTTCCAGCACAAAAATATTCTTGGGATTTTATGAATTTGAGAAACATATTGTGCAACTTTTCTCTCTTACCTTGATGTAGATTTTTTCCGGGGCTCAGAAGAGAGCTGCCGAGCAGGCACACACAGGGGAGAAGCCACAGCCCTGGGCATGGTTTTAGGGGTTATTAATGGAATGCTAGAGAGGCGCCGGCTGGCAGGTGTGGGCAAGGCTGAAACACGTCTCGTGCTCAGGGGGGTCCATGAGCTGCTCACCAGACTCTGCGGAGCTGGCTCTGACGAATGTCTAGCAGGAGTGCTGTGGACAACAAGCCTGGCAAAGGCAAAAGCAAAGTCTTGAGCACAAGTGATCTAAAAGAACAGAACCTAAGCATTCAGGCAATGTATTAATGCAGTTTTAAGCCCTATGGTTTCAACCTAAGATTCAGGCCAGCAAGGCCTGTGTGAACTCTGTTCCCTGAGGAGGTGCTCCAGCATGGGCAGGACACAGAGCTGCTGCCAAACTACTATGAAGTCTTGGCGTGGGCTTCAGATTCCTTAGGGGGAAATGCCTTTACCCTTTCTCCTCACAGGTAAGCAAGACTGATCAAATGTGACTGTATTTTACAGATGGCACCACTAAAACTCGCTTCAAGGGAGGTTCAGAAGAGACCCACAAAATCCATCTTTTGAAGATATCATAGTTTCCATAAGTAAGTCCAGACCCACGGCAGTATCTGGCGGGCAAGCGAGTAGACAAGTAGGTCTCACTACATACCTGTGTACTCTCAGCTTAAGGTCACCTGAGGCAAACCTGAACACAAATGAGCAAAAAAGCAGGGAACTTGGTGCTTGGTTCTCACACATCTCACATCCCTGGTGACTCCTGTGGCTTTGACTACCAACATGTTTGCCTTTGCCTAACTGTGGCTTTCTGTTGTTGTTAAGAGGAGAGTTCACTGTTACTTGCTATAGACTGAATGTTTGTGTTTCCTCAAATTCATATGTTGAAATCCTAGCCCCCCCACAATATTTTTTAAAAAAGAAAGAAAGAAACCCTAGCCCCTAAGGTGATGGTTTTAGGTGATAGGTCTTTGGGAGGTGATTAGGTCATGGGGGAAGAGCCCTCATGAATGGGATGAGCACTTGTCTACAAGAGGCCCAAGGAAGCTTGTTCACCCCTTCCCTCATGTGAGAAGGTGTGGTCTACGAACCAGGAGACAGCCCCTCACCAGACACCAAATCTGCTGGTGTCTTGATCTTGGTCTTCCAGTCTCCAGAACTGTGAGAAACAAATGTTGTTTAAGCCACCTAGTCTGTAGTATTTCTGTTACAGTAGCCCAAAAGGACTAAGACATTATTTAAAAATAAACCAAGTTAAAGACATACTACCAACATGGAACTCACGGGAGGTCTGAGGGTGACATATCTACTGGTTCCATTTTGGACAATTTGTATATTCTTCAAAAATAATCTGAAAACAAGCTTTAATTAACATTACTGAAAAGCAGAGTCACTCCAGGGAGCACCTGCAGGAGAGTGCTATCAGGTGGTGCTGCTGCTCTCTGCAACATTCTGGGATCACCCCTGCTTCCTTTGTTGACCAGTTCCAGCAGCTCCCCCACAAGTAGCAGTGAAATAAATCAAAACACCAACAAGTGTAATCCTCAAAGTAGCCCTGGGTGGGGTAAGGAAACTGAGACACAGAGAGATAAGGGAGTAAGTGGTCAGCTGGCTCTGGTTTTTACTCTCAACCACCACATGTGGGAGGGAAGGCAGCTCAGCATGGCAGCATGGCGACACACTCAGCATGTGAGAGGAATCATTGGGTCTGACCCCATGAAGCATGTCCCAAATTCACAATGGAGGAAATTAAGCCCAGAGTCATTAAAAGACTTGCAGATGGCACCAGGCTTGTCTGTGGCAGAGCCAGTAGCACCCTCTCCGGTGTCTTAGCCAGGCTTATTCTGCCCACCCCGCCCAGCAAGGTCCAGAGCAGTGCCCTTTCCTGGCCACATGCTGGCATTAGGACCCCATGCTAATCTATTGGTTCCTGCTGCCTCCACTCCAGCTCCATGTAGGAGACTTTGAGGTGCAGACATTCTAGGGAGTGCTTTTGCGAGCTCTCCTGTGCTGTGCCCAGGCATACAACACTGCACTGGGACTCAGCCTCAGTGAGGGGCAATAAGCACAGAATAGAGGGACAATGAGGGGGTGGACATTCAAGCAATTCCTGCACCAGTCTAGGTGGCACACAGTTATACATGTGTGCATTTTCTTACAGTTTGTAGTATCTGCTATGCTGAGCATGGGGCTGCTCCAATTGACAGATGAGACAAAATCAGTATGTTCAGGAACTTGCACTAGATCATAGACCAGGAAGTAGTGGAGCTGGGATTCAACCCAAGCCTGAATAACTGTTACACACCAGTGGTCTTTAACCATGGCACAGATCAGATGCCTGGGAGCTTTGGAAAATCCAGATGCTGAGCTCCACCCCAGACCAACTGAATCAGAACCTCTGGGGTGGGCACGGAGGTAAGAGTGCTGAAGGAATTTGTGTTGTACATCCTGGTAAGACAACCACACCACCCTAGGGCTGAGAATTTCTGTACTGTGCTGTGCAGAGGTTGAATGTCTTAAGTCTGTGATAGTTGTAAAAAAGGCCTGCACACCTCAGGAGCTCAGTCTGTACCCAAGAGACTGACACACAGGCCAGGCTGTGGGGTCACCACATGCTTGAGGAGGCCCTTAAAGAAGTTGGCAGACACTTCAGTCATTCTTACAGCAGTAAAAAGAAAGAAAGCTGACCAATGTCAATTACCTGCCAACTGACGTGCACGACTGTGGCCTTTGTGCCCGTGAAAGCCTTGGTGTTGTGCTGTCTGGGGATTCACCTGCGATAAGAGAGGAAGAGTACAGTCAGTCAGGACGATCATGTGGGAAATCTACTGTGTGGGGACCTTCACCAAATGGGCAGCTCTCCTCTAAATGTCTCCATTGTCCCACCTTATGGTGAAGATGGCACTAGGTCTGGCGAGTCAGCACAGGGCAAACCTACCAGAGGCAGGCATGTGAAAGGCACTCTTCTCCTACCAGGGACCTCAGCCAAGGCAAGGATTCTGGCCTGACCGATGAACGCAGGACAAAGAGCTGTCCTCACTGCTCTCTCTATGCTGGCTGCTGATCCCCACAGGCACAAGCACGACTTTGAGAGGCTTGTGTGAGGCGAAGCCTACTTGTCAGCCACCTGCACACACTAGAAATGACACATTTCTGCCCATAGAAATGATACTGTAATGTGGTTAGAAATCCAAGAAACCCAGCAAAGCCCATAAATGCCTTAGTTTTCCTGAACCATGACATTACTGGGGTGATAATAACACATTACAGTATTTTTGTGCTGTTTTAGTTGACAAAGCACTTCCACGTTTATGATCTCATCTGATATTCACAAGGCAACAAAAAGCAGGCTCTGAGGGCAAGGGATTCCACAGAGTCACCAAGCCAAAGCCCGGCACAGATCTCAGATGTCCAGTCTCACCACCGTACCCCTCACAACCTGGTTCCATGTGAACCAGCTCACAGGGAAGCATTTCTCAACATACACTTAAGTGTCAGCCACATGTGCTTTAGGGCCTCAAAGCTTCCTGTGCCAGGACCCCTTGCAACATATTGCTATATCTTGAAAGCCACAGGAAAGAGGCTATTCCCAGGGCTCCTTGCCCCAGTACTGGGGGAAGGGCAGGGTCTAGAGCCGAGACCCCTTCTTGGCAGGTGCTCCCAGGAGGCCGCCCAAGGATCCAGGCTGCTGCCCCTGCAGGCATATCTCCCATCTTAATGAATCTACACCTGCCCTTCTGCCCCCGCCAAGCAACTGTCCCACAGCCCTGCCTTCAAAGCCAAATCTCTTCAAGAGAGCTGCCTGCACTGCCTGTCTCCGCTGCCCCTCTCCTGTTCTTTTAAAAATCACCTCTATTAAAGTGATTCATGTGGACTTTGTTATGAGACAAAACAAGTCTCCTGCTGCACCCACCCTGCTCCCTTACAACTTTTGGTGGTTTCTTGGAGTTCCTACCTTCTAATTTCTAAATCACATACTCAAACTGCTACTTCTGCTAAGTTAAAGGCCTCATTCCCTCACACCTCCCCACCTGCCCGTCGGTCCATTCACCAGGCCCTGGGTGTTTCACCAGCACTGCAGATGCACACATAGCTGAGTCACGTGCTCCCACCTTTCCCCACTTCCATTTTGAGTGTGTTTCTTTTATTTTTTGGGGTGGGCAGAATATGTCATTAAATCGTCCCATAACCTTGGTCTTTGGGAGCATTCTCCATGTGGTTACAGCCCTCAAGTCACTGATCCTGCTGTTCACAGAGGTCTCTGAGACTTGAGCTGGTCATTCCCAGTCAGTGTCAAAGCAAGTGGGGCCTCCCTTATGCTTACCACCTCCCATGCTGGAGTCCCTCTCATGGACTCCCCTCTTCCTCTTTACTGTTTTCTCCCTCCCCCATCTGGGAGGAGCAGTTTCCAAAATGGCATGGGAATTTAACACAAAAAAGGTATCTTTACTAGACCCGCACAAATGACCAAGGCTTAGTGTCAGCATACTCCTAGACTGACACTGATCCCCCAAACATGGAAGGTGTTGCTCTACTGTAGCTCCTGACACTGCAGAGGCCAAGCCCAGAGTCATTATGAATCTCAATCCTTTGTGTGACCCTGGACAGTATGGACTCACAAGAAGTAATACTATTTGTCACTGGACTATTTTACAAATAATGCTGCTTGTCTTGGGACTACTTTAAGAACATGCACATACGGAAGGCTCCATGACAGGGTTCTGCTCACGTTGCCCCTCTGCTCTGAGTGCCTTCAGCCCCTCCTCCGCAGTGACAGCTAGCATCACTGCCAACAAGCAGACACACATACCACTGGTGGTCTCAGCCAAAACACAAGGCTGCCACCATGTGGTTCCCACAGCTGTGTGTTCCCAACTGTGTGGCCGCTCCCCTGTGGCCTCTCTGTCAGCCAGTGCGAGTTTGTGGAACCAGTTTTGACTCATGAAGAATGACAGATGGTGCAAGGGGCAACCCTGTCCCTGGTGTTGTGGAGAAAGGAGGAACAGCCTGCTGAAGGTTGATGCTGAGGAGCCATCAAGAACAGTCTGGGCAATGGAGGGAAAAGCCAGGAAGCAATTGGGATTAGCAGAATCATAAATTGTGGCATCAAGCAACCCGACAGCCAGGAGGACCAGCCAGCAGCTGGCAAATGTGGTCAGAAGAAACAGGGCAGAGGCATGTTGAAGCTTGCAGCATTGGACAGAGAGGAAGTAAACACTACTGAACACCCCTCCACATGACCTGGCCATGAGGTGCTGCCGATAATTCAGTGCATTATAGCTCCTACTTCTGCAAACAACTCAGCTCTGTGATGCTGACACCTAAACTTGGATCTCCAACTGTGACTTCTCTGAGCTCAGCTGCCTGTTCTACACAACTGCAGCCTATGCAGCCTTCATACTTACCACCTCTCAGGTGAGACTGTGGGGTCTGCCCATTTCTGACCCTCCCATCACATGACAGGCAGCACCCAGGTCTTCTTGCCAGAACCTCAGGGTCACTTGAGTCCCTCTCCACACTGCTACGTGGTACCCTAACCTACCAGAATGTCAGGCACACAGCAGCACCCCTGGCCTTCTTTCCCACTGCCAGCCTAATCTCTCACAGCCAAAGTGAGACCTGCTTGGCCCTGCCTGCCTCACTCCTGCCCACAGAGTATGTTCTTCCTCAGTGGAAGGTCATGTCACTCAGCTTGTAGCCCTTGCACATACCTCCTCCTGCACTCAGACGTCTACTATATGGTCACGAACTGCTCCATGAGCTGGCCTTGGGCTGCCTCTTTGTCTTCATCTCTGTTTTATTTTTTCTTTGTTCACTAACCTGGCTGAGGTTGCTAGTTTTTGTTCAACAGTGACTTTCCACTTCTTTCCAGTAAGAAATGTTAGCTGGGTGCAGAACAAAGGCAATGCACCCTAGCATCCTGCGCAGGGAAGTGTGTGATGGAGGGGACATAAATGGAGTGACAGGACAACTTTCAGTAAGTGTCCTTGAAAGGTAGGGCTTTGCTCTTTTTTACCTAGTCAATCTTCCAGCTGGTAGGTATGAGGGTTAGAGCTGGTGCAGCCATACTAGATCATGAGGAAGAGGAACTAATCATGGCAAAACAAGATGGAAAAAGCCTGGGTCCATAACACCAAGGAGTGCCTACCAGCTCTGGAGGGTCTACTGTGATTTCCATGTGAGAGGAAAGTAAACATCTATCTTGATTAAAAACATTGTGATTTGGGGCTTGTGGGAGAATCAAACCCCAGCCACTGTAACTATATTCCTACCACTCTAGGCTTCGTTCTGTTCCCAGAACTTGCTGAGCATCTTTCTGCCTTGATACCTCTGCACTTGCCATCCTCTCTGCCTGAAACGTTCTCCCTCTGGCTTTTCTAATGGCTGCTTCATTCTCGCAGTTCAGATCTCAGCCCAGTATCATCACCTGACCACCTTAGCTGAAGGAACTACTCTATCTAAATCCCTCCCCAGCACCTACCAGTCCTACATGATGCCACCCTCTTTTAGTCTCTTAATTGTACTTATGATCTGGAGGCATACTTATCTGATAACTTTTCATGTTTTTTCCTATTAAATGTAAATTCTATGAGAGCAGGATCTGTCTTATCATTACACCCTTTGTCCATGAAAAACACGTCAGTACAAAAAAGACATGCAGCAGCTCATTCTTACACACAGAAACTCAAAATGGGGTTTTTGGAAGCAAAAGTTCATCTGTGCTGGCCAACAATGCCAGTAACTTGAAAATATTCAAGTCACCTACAACGTAGATCTATAGGACAGAAGAGGCCAGAACAATCCTCTCACCTGAAGCCGGCTCTGTGCAACTTTCTGCATTGCACAAATTTGTTAGATACATCTGCTGAATCTAACACCCATCCAGGTTTTCTAACACCACACCAGGCTTTCTGCTAGGGCAGGCAGGCGGGACCCAAGCAGAGCACAGCAGTCTCACTGACTGGAGACAGTGGCTAGAGTTCAGGAGGCTGAAGTAGCTGGAATATGAGGGCCAGAGACTAGAGGAGAGGGAGCTACATGGGGAGAAAAAGCTTTAGGGATCTGAGAGAAGTGTCAATCAGCGCTGAGTATTAATCAGCGCACCAGTGCAGAGCAGATCCTTAAGGCTGAGACAAGAGCAACAGCTAGGGAATAATGACCAGAGCTCACAGGGCTGAGAATCATACCCCTTTCAATAGCCAGAGTAGAGAGACCTCATGGAGCACACAGTGTATTCAGTAAAAACCTCAGAAAGGCCACCTGTTAGTAGGAGGGCTAACCTATCGTAAGGATAAAGGTTAGTGTAGACTTGCCTCTTCAAAACTTAAAAAGAAGTCTTGAAAGGATCAGATTGATCTGCAATTTAGCTGCCTACCCAACCAAACTCAACTCCTCGAAGAAAGACAACAAAATCCAGACATACAAAAATGTCAAAGTAACAATATCCAGCAGCCAATAAAGTTATTAAACATGTAAAGAAGCAGGAAAATGTGACCAAACCAGGAAACAAAATTAGTCAATAGAAACAAACCCCAAAATGACTGGGAAGATAGAATTCAAAGAAACAGATTTTAAAACCATTATAAATATATTCAAGGATTTAGAGAAAACCAGGAGGAAAAATACAGGAAAACTATAATGCTAGAAATAAAAAATTAACTAGGTGGGTTTAACAGTCGATTAAACACCTAGAAGAAAAGGTATGTGAATCTGAAGAAATGACAATAGAAACTGACCAAACCAAAGCACAAGAAAAAAAGGTTGACATTTAAAAAAGAACAGAGCTTCACTGACCCATGAGACAATGTCAAGAGGTCTGAATAGTCCCAGAAAACAGGAAAAAATATCTGGAGAAATAATGGCCAAGTTTTTCCAAATTTGATGAAAACTATCAATCCATAGATCAAAAAGCTCAAGAAATCCCAAGCACGATAAACACAAAGAAAGCCACATCAAAACACATAATAATCAAGTGGCTGAACCTAACAAAGAGAAAACCTTAAAAACAGCCAAAGTGTAATGGCACATCACATACAGGGAATGAATATGAGAACCTCCAATGAGGTTCTCTCGTGCAAAACAACACAGGAGAAGACAGTGGGATACAACTTGAAAGTGCTGTCTGAGTAAAAAAAGCTAAGAAACCACCATAGCTGCAACAGACAATTTTTTAAAACTTTAATATTTTAAAAACATTAAAATTTATCTATTACTCACCAATAGAAAACTTAGGAATTTTAAATTGACTTGGAGATGTAGGCATAATTTTTGTCTTGGAATTTAGATAGGAATCTCGCCTTCTTATGCTTCTAGTCTTATTCAATTGAGAAGATTCTGACAAAACGGAATTAGAGTTCAGCCTCTGGCCTCCACTTTCCGGAGTGTGGGGTTGGGTGGGAGAAGCTGCTGGGGGTGCCGTGGGTGGCTCGGCTGTCAGCTCAGCAGTATCAGCCCACTTGGCTTGCTTGCAGGATGCACCCACAGGGCCTGCTGGCAGAGACTGCCGCTGCGTGGCGGGTCCCGTTCTGCCTGATTTGCTGATTTTTGACAGTGGCCGGGAATTGCTTGCAGGAATACTTGAAAATTCACTTGATTTAGCTGGAAAAGGATACATATAAAATCTGGTTATCACTCAAGCCCACATGATTTTTAAACTATGAAGTCATTTAACAAACACACACAAGCTATGCTATCTTTATCATAACTACCTTAAACATATGACATATGAACAACATTCTGTAGGCCCATCAGGCAATATCACCAAATACAAGACAACCTAGGTGGCTTGCAGCTTAACTGAGTATATCCTAAGGTATTTATTCTCAACATGATCATCAAGATGTACATAAGCATACATAAATTCAAGCTCATCCATCTTCATTGATAATGTTGGCAGCAGAAATCTTTCCCAATTGAGCAGATGGAAGTGGATAGTCCAGTTACATGCCTCACCAGACAAGTGGGCGGAGAACAGGGAAAGAAGATGCAATCGTTTGTTACTGGTTGATTCCTTTAAATTACGAGGTGGGTCATATTAATTTAAAATAGAATAACAGACAAACAAGGGTGACAAATACTCAGTTACCAATATACCCAGTCAATTTGGCAATAGATTCTTAAAGAAAAACTTTAAGAGAATAACTAATGCCACAACTTATATTTGTACAGTTCATAATAGTTTTACAAAGTTCCACCCCAAACACGATTTTATCTCATCCTAGTGATTCTGCTATGTACAATAAAGAAATATACATACACCAGAGGACACCTCAACTTCTGTCTCAGCCTTTACCAGAGACGGGAACACAAAATAGGAACAAAAGGGGTGCTGATGCACTGAATCAATACAGCAACACACCTCGCAACACCTACAGTAACAAGACAGAGTGGCCACTTATTGAACACATACATGTGCCAGGTGCTCAGCAAGAACACACGAGGCAGCTGTCATCACCTCAGTTAGTAAAGATAGGGACACAAATTGAACCACAAAGTGGCAGAGTCAGAATCCCAGATCAGATCAGTCTGATTTAAGAGTGCATACTTTTCGCATTTTGTGAACAAAATCCACACCATGCTGCCCTGCTGGACTATTGTCAAAGACTACACAGCAAATACAAGTTGAAGGGGATTTGGTTATAAAGGGCAGAAATGCAAAAGGTCTTTCCCAATAGCCTTCTAGGGTTTCTTCCCTTACCACCAGATGGCAGCCTTGGCTTGGTAAGGGTGACACGTAGACTGAATTTAAACAGGTTTGGGAGTGGGGATTTAAACAACATCCAGGAGTTACTGGGTCATCTGCCCTGAATTATCTGGAGCAGTGCTATTTTAAAAAACCTGCATCTGATGTCATTAACATGAGGCTGGCCCCAGCGTCCCTCTGTGTTCTCAGGCACTGGATACGCACACAGTATGATGTGCGTACCCCCTAGACTGAAGCCACACATCTGAGTGTGCCCCTCCTCACAGGAGGCACACAGCCGAGAGCAAAGACAGCGAAAGTCTCTTCCCTGCCTGGAGTCCAGTCTAGCCCATAGCACAGAGCAAGCCCTCCAGGATGTCCTGCTGAGTCGAGTGATTCTATAAAAACAGTCTTCAAGGACTGGGCAGTGTTCGAGGTGTTGCCTGGTTAGATGTGGATCTGAGCACAACTTCAGCTGCCTCACCTTTGCCTTCTGCTGGGGACACACAAACAGTGGATGCTCCCTTTGAAACAGACCCTGAGGAGGAGGGTTTCCTTGTGAGACTGCTGGTAGAGCCAGGTGGTCTTAACAGGGTCTTCTTCGGCCCCAACTGAGACAAAGTGTGAAAAAACAGAATCAGCAAAGATCTCATTATCTACCCATTACTGATGTCAGCAAAAAGAGAAGTTTTAAATAATTTTTAATAATTTAATAATGACTATCTTGAATTTAAAGAAGGAAAAAAAGTCAAACTACACTTCTTCAAATCACCCCTGCATGAGGAACATGTGGGGGAGCTGGCCAAAATGCAGATTTGCATCAGTGGCTATAGGTTCCAGCTTTGGCAATTTTAGCAAGGACTGTGATTCCTACAGTGCTCAGTTTGTATGCCAAAAGATAAATGGCGAAGATGTGGTTGGAAGTCTTCATGCCTATGAGGAGCTGCAGTTTTCAAGACATCAACATCCCATGTCATTCATGCAAAGACCCATGAGGAAAGCAGGGAGCATCCTGCTTACTAGCTAATGCTCAGAGGTTGACTTTTCTCACCCCATACAACTACCGAGAGAGAGGCCAGCCCCCAATATACTCTACCAGGCCTATATTTGCCAAGCTGCCTCTCACAAGCTGTATTTTTGATTTTCCTAACTTGTTTCCTAAAAACACATTACTTACCCACAGAGTTGCCTCCTTAATCCCATAAGTCACAAGTCACAGCCCCAGCAGACTAACCTTATTTAGAACAGGGAGCGATCGCTTCCCTTGGACCAAATGGCTTCCCGTGGCTGGCACACTGGCAGCATCCAGAACAGGTTTATCAGGGAGCACGTCCTTATGGGATTCCTTTTCAGTTAGGATTTTCACCCTGGAAGGACTAGCTGGTATCTCTTTCTTGGGCTGAAAAAATTTAATTTGAACTGTGAGAACTGTCTAGTCTTTAACAGTGGATAGAAATACTGTGGCTCCAATTTAGAGCAAGCCCGGTCACCATCTATCTTCCCAAATGCCACACATGTTCCTCAATTCATCAACTAGATGGAAGGGAATAGAGCAGTTCACTTCCTCTACCAAATCACTATGGACAAAAATGATGATGGATTTTGCTTCCTCATTAAAAACAGTGTAAAATAATATCAAGACAGGTCATTAATTGGAAAGTGATCCTCTAAAGCTATTCCTCAGTCAGAATCCTTATTTAAGAATGATAATGAGGAAACTGGGTCCAGTTACGCAAATTTTAAAATGCAGTACAGAAAGGCTCCTTCATTAAATGGCAATCCCTTACCAGGGAGGCTTTTCAATTGCAATAAATCTTCCTGGTCTAGTAGTGAAAGCCATTTTCTTTGGCCAGCAGAGTCCAACAAAGAATAAATTCCTGACATATTTAGGGACAAGGGCACTCATGGAACTAATCCGTGCTTACATAACTAACACCCTTATAACAGGATAGTTAAGAAGTTAATAGCAACAGAAGTTCGTCATCAAGATGCAGCGATTTCTTTTATATCATTTTAAAAAGCTGAGATATACTTCACACATTAAGCTTACTCTTTTCAAGTGTGCACTTCAGTGTTTTTTTAGTATATCTGCTGTTGTGCAACCATCACAAGCTAGTTTTAAAACATTTTTGTGCCCTGAAAGAAACCTGTACTCATTAGCAGTCATTTCCCATTATTTCAGCCAACCCAGCCTAGGCAAGCACACAACTACTCTGTCTCTATAATCTGCCCAGCGTGGTCACGCCAAATACATGGAGTCATACAACATGTGACCTTGTGTCTGGTTTCTTTAACTGAGCAAGTTTCCAAGGGTTATCCGTGTCAAGCACTTATCAGTACTGCATTTCTTTTTACTGCTCAAAATATTCCATTGTCTGGATAGACCACATTTTATTTATCCATTCATCAGTTGATGGGCATCTGGGTTGGTTCTACTTTTTGGCTATTATGAATAATACTGCTTTGAAATTTCTGCTTAGGTTTTCCCATGGACATGTTCTCAATTCTCTCAGGTGTATGCCAAGGATAACTACTGGGCCCTATGATAACTCTACATTTAACTTTCTGAGGAACTGCCAAACTGCTTTTTACAGAGGTTGCACCATTTTACTTTCCCACTAGCAGTATATGACCCTTCCAGTTTTTCCACATCCTCACCAACACTTGTTATTCCTGTGTTTTTCTTCTTATAGTCATCCTAGCAGTTGTCTTTAAAGGACATTTTAAAGTAGGTGTTACAGCTGGGCTCGGTGGCTCAGCCTGTAATCCCGTGCCTTTGAGAGGCTGAGGTGAGTGGATTGCCTGAGCCCGCGGGTTCGAGACCCGCCTGGGCAGCGAGACCTCATCTCTACAATAAATCAAAAAATCAGCCGGGTGTGGTAGCGCATGCCTGTAATTCCGGCTACTTGGAAGGCTGAGGCGGAAGGATCGCCGGAGCCCAGCAGGTTGAGGCTGCAGTGGCTGGGAGCGGCCACTGCACTCCAGTCTGGGCGACAGAGTGAGACTCCAACTCAAAAAAATAAATAAATAAATAAATAAAATAAAGTAGGTATTTCAATCAAGTGATTCAGTCATTTCTAATGACATCTTCACATGTGCTATCAGTCACTCTAGAAATGAATGAATTTTCCCAGAGAAGCAGGCAAGAAATGGTAGGGGTTTATCAAGTGAGGTGGCATGTAGCCCAGCTGTACAGACAATGCCTCACTCACTAAGAACCAGGGCTCTGGACCCAGAAACCAAGAAATCAAAGGAGATAACTTCAATGGATCCAGAATGGCCCAAATTACACCAAGACCTCTCTGCCCTGAGACCACACAAGCTGCATGCACAAGATCTGTCCCAAATCCACCTGTGCTACACACAGCAAGACCCATTCCACTCTCATTCTAGAAACATTACTTTAGAAATTTACATTCTGGCCAGGCATGGTGGCTTATGCCTGTAATCCCACTGTTTTGGGGGACTGAGGAGAAAGGATGGCTTGAAGCCAGGAGTTCGAGACCAGCCTGGACAACATAACAAGATCCCATGTCTACAAAAAAAATAAAAAATTAGCCAGGTGTGGTGGCATGTGCCTGTATACAGCCCCCGCTACTCAGGAGGCTGAAGCAGGATTGCTTGAGCCCAGGAGTTTGATGCTGCAGTAAACTGTGATCATGCCAATGAACTCCAGCCTAGGCAACAGCAAGACCTTGTCTCTTTAGGAAGAAAAGAAGAAATTTACATGCTAAACGGTCTCCAGACAAAGGAGTTTGTGTGACCAAAGGGATAGGCCCCAGTTATTCAGGAGAGCAAGTGTACTTGCAGCTAGCTGCAGTTCTGTGCCTTCATCATAAGGGGTCATGTAGTTCAGCAAGTGGGCTTGCAGAGAGGAAAGAGCAAGGTCAAGGCCCTTGCTGGGCATTTTGCATTTAGCTAAACCACCTAAATCCCACAAAGTGTCATTCCTCTGTAACTGCTACCAGAGCTGGGAAGGGCTGCAGGGCAGGCTCCCCCAACCCTGCCCTACCTTCTGTCTCCTGAGCCTCCTGTCCCCCGAGCAAGAACCAGATCAGGCAAACATGGCAGCAAGCCATGATCTGACATTCATCCTTCTCCTACCCTCCAAGGCTCCAAGACTCTTAGTTTCCCAGGGTTGGTTAACCGTACCCAAAGGCACCCTGTCAACTACCAAGACAGCTCACTTCCACTTAATGCTGGGGAGAAAAGCAATATAAACTAAGTCACAGGCAAGAAGAAAGACTAGAAGCTATCCTGGAGGAGGAGGAATTTTTGGGAGAGGTTGCTCGTTAAAGCAGATGAAATCCCTGATGGGTGGTATATCCAGCACTACAACAAAACAAAAGGAACAATTTCAAACAGAACTTAGAAGGAGGTATTTTTAAGTGATCGCAGCCTTATCTAAGCCACTCCAAAACTAGCTCCCTATCAGTGACTGCTTTTCCTGGACTTTGCTTTTATGTGCTTCTGAGTTCTCAGAGCATCGACACTTCCAGGTCTCTCCCCCAACGACAGGGCATAAACCAGGAGGGCTGAGAAGCAGGGAGCGTCTGGTGCCCCAGGTGCTCTGGTGCCTGGTTTTGTCTACCTTCTCCATGGCCATGTGGATGTTTCTTCCTCTAACAGCTGAAGCTCGGGGCAGCTGCAATTTGTTGGTGAACTTTTTCTGAAGTGCTGCCTGATTCAAAGGGTGAGCAGAGCTTGATCTCCCTGACAAAGGACGAGCAGAGTGTGGTGGTCCCTGCATCTGGGTGAGGGCAGCCTGGGCAGGAGAGCTTGGCAGGGCAGGGGAGGAGTCCGGGAGCGGAGGCTTGCCCAAGGGTGGCCCCATCAAAGGGCTGTCTGCCAGGCAGTACGTCTCCCTTTTCAGTGACTTGGGACTTTTCTTCATTTCCTTTTCTTTCTCAAAGAGGTTTATTTTTAATTTTGATTCCTGTATGAATCTTTCCACATCCTGGCTCCAAGGGTCTTTGGGCTTGGCATCTTGGGCCGCCTTGCTTCTGCTATTATTTTCTATCTGTAAAGCCAATAAGTGAGCTTCTTTATACACTTCCACAAACTTCTCCCCAGTGAGAGGGCTCCACGTAAAGTGACTGTCAGATGCTGGCAAAGGAGGTGGGTCAGGAATTCGATTATTTGATTCTAAACTAGCAGCAATACATCTTTCTCTATGTCCACAAGGTCCAAAAAAGACTTCATCATCTTCATTGGCACTATTTTTAAAGAAAATGATTGTTAATAATTAATAACTATGGCATTTAAATAAAAGACTTAAGTGAATATGGTTGTGCCTAAGGCACAGGAAGAAAACTCATTTGTTTACCTTGAAGAAGACAGTGAAAGATCAAAATCAAATTTTTCATCGGCCAAAAGAAGAATGTCTGGGGGGGAAAAAGTCCACTGTTATTTTAGGGCTGAGGCTGATAAAGAGAAAAATATTACCAATCTCTATAGCTATCAAAATTATTGTGAAAGTTCATCCCCAAAAGTGCAATCTCTCATTATGTTAATTTAGTATTTTATAGGCAGCACTAAGTTACATTATTTTTTCCCACTTTCTTTTTAAAAATCGCATCACCCATTCTGTGCATACTAAGCCAGCCCAAAAGCTAAGTCCTTACTTTTAATATATAATCCAAAATGCATTCACTGAATCATTCAGCTAGCTTTTCAAGAAGACATAAGCCATTTTCAGGTATAGAACGTTTTCAAAAGACCACCTGCCTCAGCTCCCCTAGAATTAAATTCTCCTCTTACAAGCTACAAAACGTTTACTCATCTTTCAACAATGAATTTAAATATTACTCAAATGCATGGTAGGGACTCACTAAGTACTCACCGACCACCTCACTCCTTGGAGTCCTTTCTGAGCCCCTAGATAAAATGTTCTCTGTACCCCCACACCATCCATATTTCTATCACAGCCAACACAGTCCTGTCAATTTGCCCAGCTCCCTCTAAAACAGACCACTGGCTCTGGGTTTGGAGGTACCTCTGCAGGAACAATTGTTCCCTCCTCTACCTCCCCCCTGGCCCTCATAGCACCTGGACCTGACCCCTACCACCACGCTAGCCTCTGTAAATGCCTCTTGACCCTTCTATACCCCAACTAGACTGTAAGCTCCTCTAAGACAACACATGTCTAACACTATCCCCAAACCCTTCTATGTTCAGCTAAGGACCTGGACACTTAGCAAATATTTATCAAAATGCACTGGACAGATATTCCGATACTGTAAAGTTTATATAGCATTCTAACAAATCATATCTTTTTTATCTTAATCAATAATGCAGCATACAAGCCGGGCTTGGTGGCTCAGCCTATAATCCCAGCACTTTGGGAGACTGAGGTGAGTGGTTTGCCTGAGCCCGCGGGTTCGAGACCTGCCTGGGCAACTTGGCGAGACCTCATCTCTACAATAAATCAAAAAATTAGCTGGACGTGGTAGCGCGCACCTGTAGTTCCAGCTACTTAGAAGGCTGAGGCAGAAGGATCGCTGGAGCCCAGCAGGTAGAGGCTGCGGTGCGGCCACTGCACTCTAGTCTGGGCGACAGAGTGAGACTCCAACTCAAAAAAAAAAAAAAAAAAAAAAAAAAAAATGCAGCATGCTTACCAAAATCACAAAATTTGAAAATATACTAATATTCTAATTAGGTCCTAATTAATCAATTAAATAGTCCTAATTATCTAATCAAGAAAAAAGTAGAAAGCACAAATACACAAAAGAAATAAAAGAAAAATAACCACACAGAGAGGAAATTAGAGGATTCATAAGCTAGTTTGCTCAACTCTTGGCACAAAAATCTAAGAACTTGGCTGAAATGGAAAATATTCTAGGCAAATATACTTTATTTTTTGTATTTAAATTATCTAGATTTATTTATTTATAAAACTGATTCCAGGCTGGGCACAGTGGCTCATGCCTATAATCTCAGTATTTTTGGAGGCTGAGACAGGAGGATTGCTTGTGCCCAGGAGTTCAGGACCAGCCTAGGTAACATAGCGAGACTTCGTCTCTACAAAAAAATTAAAAAATTAGTCGGGTGTGGTTGTGTGTGCCTGTAATCCCAGCTACTTGGGAGGTTGAGGTGGAGGGATAGCTGGAGCCCAGGAGGTTGAGGCTGTGATGAGCCATGAATGAGGTTAAGGCTGTGATGAGCCATGATTATGCCACTGCACTCCAGCCTGGGTGACAGAGTGGGACCCTAACTAAAAAAAAAAAAAAAAAAAAAAAAAAAAAAAACTGACTCTAAAAGAGGAAAAAACTATTAATAGCTCAATAATCATAAAATAACTGGAAAAATTTATTAAAGAGCTATCCTCTTCAAAAAAAAAAAGCACAATTCCAAGCTAGTTCACAGGATCATTCTATCAAATCTTTAAAGAACAAATAATTCTAATACTATTTACATTGCTCCAGAGGATAGAAAAAAATAAATTTTCCAGCCTACTTCTATGGAGCAAGCATAATACCAAAAACCTATATAGTATGTTCAATAAGGAAAGCTACAGATCAGCCTCACTTATATCAACATAAAATGCTAAACAGAAATATTAGCAAGGAGTATGCAGCCACACTATAAAAAAAAAAAAAATATATATATATATATATATATATATAAAATGAGTTGATTTCATTTCAGGACTGTAAAATGGTTTAATTTCACACAATCTAGTAATATAATCATTATATTACTAGACCTAAGGAGAAAACCATATGATTGCCTCCATATATGTTGAAGAGGCAAATGATAAAATACAACATACTTTCTTGATTTTAAAGGTTCTTAATAAAATAATAGATATATTTTAACATATAAGGAAATATCCATCTCCACCCAAAAGCCAATATATTAGGTTCGATGGGATAACATCAGAAGTATTCCTTCCAAAGACAGGAGAAAATATATCTCATCAGTTAGGCTAATTTGTGCTGAAGTAATAAATGCTCTAAGCTTAAGTGGCTTAAAATAACAAACATATATTTCTCACTCAAACTATATGTCTGCTGAGGCTAGGCTGGGGCCCTGCTCCCTGAATGCCTTGCTCCAGAATCCAGACTGATGGAGGCTCCATCAATAGGAACATGAAGGTCTCTCCAAGGCAGGAAGAAGGAAAAAGAGCAAGTTCCACAGTGGTTCTTAAAGGCTTATACCATAAATAACACACATTACAACATTCCCATTTCATTGGCCAAGTGAATCACCTGAATCAAACCTAACTTCAAGTGGACAGGAAGTACAATTCTATCACATACCCAGAAGAAGAAAAAAACAGAGCAAGTCTAACGAACAGCACCAATGACTACCATTTACATGTAAACTAACCCATAAGCTAGTATCAGTCTTAGTGCAAAACTATAGAGAAATTTCACTAAAACTGGGCATGTGGCAGTGATGTTTGCAAGCATCAATTCTTAACACTGTTCTGGATGCATTAACCAACGTAATTAGACAAATGAAGGAATGTGGAGGTAAAATTATCGTGGTACACGGATGCCATGATTATGGACACAAGACAAAAATCAAGAAAATCAATTGAAAACTATTATAAACAGTAAAAGGAAAAAATAATATGGCTGAGGACAAAATCATTTCACAGTAATCAACAGCTTTCACATCTACAAAGAACAGTTAGAAGACATAATGGAAGAAAAGACTTCATTCACAGTAAGAACAAAAAATGCAAAATACCTATAAATAAACCTAACAAGAAATATGCAAATTGGGTATAAAGAAAACTTAGTATATCATAAAAGTAAAATATCAAATAAAAAAGGAAGGTGAGCAAATGGTATTAAGATAAACTATGTACTCGTTTGGAAAAAAAAAAATTTGGATCTATCCCTCATACCATACCAGGAAAAATGTCAAATAAATCAAAAACTTAACTGAAAAAAATGAAACCCTAAAGGAAAAAGAAGAAACCATGAAGAAATTGTTTTATAATTTGGGAGTATAGGGTTCTAACTATGACACTAAAATGGAAGATATAAAAGACTGAACTTCAAATATATAAAAATTTGTTACATCTCTGCATGGCAAAAAATCACAACGAGCAAAGTTAAACAAGAGTGGGAGAAAGAATATTTGCAACTCATTTCACAAAGGACTAATTTATGAAGTGCACCTACAAATTGCTAAGAAAACAACTAACAACCTAATAGAAAGATAAAAAAAGAATATGAACACAGACAATTCGCAGAAAATAAAATGTTCTTAAGTATATGGCAAGAAGTTCAGCGTCTTTCAAAAATAAAAAGGAAAAAAATACTTTTACCCTGAGATTCTACTTTTCACCTATCAAATTGGCAAAAATCAAAGTTTTATAAACTGTAGGCAAAGCTGTGGGAAAGGGGACGATTCCTACACTGTTGGGGAAGGTGTAAATTATTATAGCTCTGTAGAGAGTAACCTAGCAGTACCTATCAAAATGAGAAATGCACATACCCTTCAACCCAACAAGTCTACTTTGACAGATGTGTAAAATGATGTGGTGTGCAGTTATCTATTGCATCATTATCTGTAACAGCAAGACACTAGGCACAAACTAAATGTTCATCCACAGCAGATGAAATAAATTATATTACCTCTCCAAGATGAAGCACAACATAGGTACAAAAAAGAAAAATAACGCTCTTCATATGTTGATACACAATAATAATCAAGATAAATTAAGTGAAAAATGCAAGATATAGGACAGGATTCTATATGTTATATGAAAATGGGAAAGACAAATTGTATCTGGAAGGAACCCAAGAGACTGATGACACCGATGCCATGGAGGATGCAACTAGGTAACTAAGGGACAAAGATGAGAGAGAGATGTTTCACTTTTGACATGTCTGAACCTAGGAAGTCAGGTTTTTTTGGTTTTTTTTTTAATTGGAGTCTCACTCTGTCGCCCAGGCTAAAGGGCAGTGGTGCACTCAGGTGATTCTTCTCCCTCAGCCTTCCAAGTAGCTGGAACTACAGGTGCACGCTACCATGCCCAGCTTATTGCCCAGGCTGGTCTTGGACCCCTGAGTTCAGGCAATCCTCTCGCCTTGGCCTCCAAAGCGCAAGGATTACAGGCTTGAGTCACTGTGCCTGACCCAGAAGTCAGTTTTATAGGTCACTTCCAGAAACTTCCACCTATCTGGTGTGGAAAATAAAACCCTGGGCCAGAAGTCAAGGAAGCAGTTCTCTACTCTGGGCTCTCCCACTGGCTCCGAGTAGCCCTGTGCTGGCTGACTCATCCTCCAAACACGAGAGCATGCATAACAGGCTATATTCTCCACTGGGTGCCAGGCAGACTTGGAGTACATGGTGTCTGCCCCTGGGGGAGCATCAGGCAGTGTGCTGAGAGATAACATGGAGGTGGGGACGTCTCCACAAAAATACCAAAGCATGTATGTGAGGAACTGGTCAGAGGTCAGAGTGGCTGGAAGAAGTAAAAATGCAGGTTGGGTCAGATTCCCAGAGGGTTTTCGAGGCATGGACGGCAAGGAGCTCTTATGTTACCTGAAGTGTGATAGGAAGCTACTTGAAGGGACTTAAGCAAAAGAGCTTAATAAGCTAACATGTACTTTTAAAAGATGACATTGCTGCTCTGTAGTGAGTGTATCAGAAAGGAAGCAGGTAATTATCTACTGAAATTACAAATGCACATTTGGCCAAAGTGAAAAACAGACAAGTAGGAGCAGGTGAGAGAACATGGCTGAGACCAAGGTGGTAGTATCTGGATGGAGATGGAAAGAATCTGAAGATGGATCCAAAATATATTCTAAAAGTGGAGATGACAGTAATTGGTGATTGAAAGTGGGAGGTTCTCAGTTTGAACAGCTAGGTGAATGAAGAGGCCAATTACTTTGATGGGAAAGATAAAAAAGAACAGGTTAAAAATAGACTATGGGTGCAATGGTTCACACCTAGAATCCCAGCATTTTGGGAGGCCCAGGAAAGAGGATCGCTTGAGCCCAGGAGTTCAAGACCAGTCTGGGCAACATAGCGAGACCTTGTCTCTACAGAAAACTTAAAAATTAGTGGGGCATGGTGGTGTGCATCTGAAATTCCTGCTATTCAGGAGGCTGAGGCTGCAGTGAGCCATGATAGTGCCACTACACTTCAGCCTGGGTGACAGTGAGATTCTATCTTTTAAAAAGGAAAAAAAGAATGAGGTGGGGTGGGGGGGCATGCTGAGCCTGAGATATTCACAAGATGCCTATAAATAGGCAGGTAAATATACAAGTCTGGAGCTCAAGACAAAACATGGGTGCACCAGAAAAAAGATGCGGTATAACGGATAGAATGTAAAGCTGTGTAGATGCTGACAGTCCCTAGGACAAAAGTGCAAGATGATCCCAGACCAGATCTTGGGGAAGAACAGAAAATGGCAGAGGAGGAGGAGAAGCCTGCAGAGACAAGATACACCAGCTGGAGAAGCAGGAGGAAAACCAAGAGTGCCTCCGATATCAAGCAAGGAAGTTTCCAGAAGGACAAAAGGTCAAATATTATTAAGAAGCTGATTGATTAAGTGAGGACAAAAAATTGACAAGAGATTTGGCAATAAGGGAGTTACTGGTGACTAATGAAAGCAGTTTGACTGGAATGGTGAGGGCAGAAGCCAGAACAGGAGGGGTTGAGAGAGGAAAAAAATAGCAGAACAAATGAAAAAGTTATTGAATTTGGCTCAGAGCGAGGAACACAGCAACGCAGAGGTAGCAGAGGAGATATGGAGACAAGTGAAGTAAGGGAACTTATCCGTTTGTGGATGCTGAACATGATCAAGGACAAGCAAAAAGCAAGGAAACGAAGTGAGAGTGCCAGAAGGGGGAAGCCCTCAAGAAGGAGAAAGAAGGGTATAGCATGCAGGTAGAAGGGACATATTTGAAAGGGAGGAGATAACAGGAGGAGACAGGTGCACAGGCAAAAACCTTTCCAGTTACGATGAAAAAGCAGTGATGATTTGCAAAGTCTCCAGGGCTATTTCTGTGAAATGGAGGCGTTAAGGATGCTTGGTACCCAGTTTACTTGCCTTGCATGGGTGTTGTGAGGACCAAAGGATAAAAGGACGTCAAAATGCTTTAAGAGAAAAGAGGGTAGGGTCTATAACTCATTTTGTGAAGTTGTACTCTCATCTTGATACCCAAACCAGACAAGGACAGAAGAAAGGAAGGTACAGGCCAGGCTCACAAACATGGTCCCAATTATTTTTTATTTTTTAATTTTTTTAGTCAGAGTCTCACTCTATTGCCCAGGCTGGAGTGGCAGTAATGCTCACTGCCGCTGTAGCCTTGACCTGCTGGACTCAGGCAATACTTCCACCTCAGCCTTCCAAGAAGCTGGAACCATAGATGTACGCCACCACACCTGGTTAATTTTTTAATTTTTTGATTTATTGTAGAGACAAGGTTTCACCAAGTTGCCCAGGCTGATCTCGAACCCCTGGACTCAGGCAATCCTCTTGCCTCTGCCTCTCAAAGTGCTGGAATTACAGCCATGAACCACTGCACCTAGCCAGTCCCAATGATTCTAAACAAGTCTTAGCGACAAAGAGAAAACAGTGACAAACAAAATAAATAAATTAATTAATCAACAAACATTTGCGTGCCCACTCAGTGTCAGGTACTGTTCTGCGCAGAGGAGATGCTGCACTAAATAAAGCTTACAAGGGTCGGGCTCGGTGGCTCAGCCTGTAATCCCAGCACTTTGGGAGGCTGAGGCCAGTGGCTTGCCTGAGCCCGCGGGTTTGAGACCCGCCCGGGCAACTTGGCGAGACCTCATCTCTACAATAAATAAAAAACTAGCCGGGCGTGGTAGCGCGTGCCTGTAGTTCCGGTTACTTGGAAGGCTGAGGCGGAAGGATTGCCGAGCCCAGCAGCTCGAGGCTGCGGTGGCCGGGAGCGTGCCACTGCACTCCAATCTGAGTGAAACTCCAACTCAAAAAAAAAAAAAAAAAATTAAAATAAATAAATAAATAAAGCTTACAAGAATACTTGCTGTGATGCAACCTTAAGTAAGCGGGCGGCATGCGGGTGAAAAAAATAAAAAATGAGGACAGAGTACCATGTGTTTTATAGGTGCAGCGCACAAGATGGGCACTTAATAAAGAATTGCTCAAAGAAACCATCCAACCTCCATTTCTACTGACCCTGAACAACAGTGCAGCACTAGCAAAGACTTACCTTCCTTCTGAGGAACATCCGTCTTCACCTCTCCTGCCTGGCTGGTTGAAGGCATATCGCAGCCCTCGTCTCCTTCCATGGAAAGAGCTGTCAAGAAGTCACTGCAGAGAGGAAGGGGGCCAAAAGATGAGTAGGTGTCAGAGTCAAGGGTCCCTGGTCCCTTCAGCCCTTGGCTTAGCAGCGTGAGCCACTGCGGCACGCACTGGAGGCAGAGAGAGCCGAAGGCCACGGCCAGGTCAGGGAGAGGAAAAGGCGACGCGGTGGCCTCCTTGGAATGATCACATGCGCAGGGATCCCCTAGGGACCGAGTGCCACTAAGGCCGGGTGCTGCGGAGCGGCGGCCGGTCCAAGCGAAGCCTGGACGCTGTTGGACAGAGATCACGGAATTCTTGGCTCTCGGGCCAGAGTGTTGGGGGTCTTTGGTATGCCCTGGGGCAGCCCCCGACATCCCTGCATTCCTCTCGAGACGCGGGGGGCCTTCTGCGGCCCCGGTTCGAGCCCAGACTCGGCTCCAGACGGCGCGATGCCCCTCCCCCACTCGAGCACAGTGGGCACCACACTGTACTTGGCCCGCCGACCCGCCTCGCCCCCCACCCCAACCCTCTTACCCCAAGCGGCCAACTACGCAAGATGCGCCTCCGCCAAGGATTTAAATGCGGCGCCGGGCGGTGCGGGCTGCCGATTGGCCTGTTTGAAAAGCGTTCCGCGAGGTTGCTGTCCCGATGCATCCTGGGGATTGTAGTCAGTGTGCGCATGCGCACTGTTCCCGCACAGCCGATTGGATCTGCTCGAGCCGGACGCACCTACCCGGAAGTTCACCCGGTGCCCTACGGTTCGCTTGTTGGGAGTAAGCTGTGTCTTCTTGGATTCCGCGTCAGGGCGGGAACGACGTATACCAGTTCTTCATGTGTATGGCGTGTGTATAGTGAAGCTTTAAAATTGCCACCTAAGGGCGCTGATGAGAAGACTAAACGAAATATGTACATTCACTGCTCTGTAAAGCTGTACATGTCAGTTATTCAAACAGTAGTAAAAAGGCAGGGCCTCTGCCCCGAGGAGCGTCTAGGTGATACTAGGTAATCCACAGACAAGAGAAAGCAGCATTGCCAGAGCTTCCCTGTCTGTCTGGCCGGAGAGGAGCCGTTGCCTTAGGGAGGTTCCCAGCGAAGAAGGCCTGAGGACAGCCAGAGGGTGTGGTGGGAACCTGTCCTGGGCTTAAAAGGTCGGGTGGGGAGCAGTGAGCCTAGACCTAGGGAATGAAGTCTGCGTTGGGGAGTGCACATGTTGGGGAGGGATTGAGAAGCGGATAGGACATCCCTGACCTGAGCAACTTGGAGAGGCTAGCACAGTACTGGTATACAGGTCAGTCTGGGGCAGCTTGA
This sequence comes from Carlito syrichta, assembly GCF_000164805.1. Classification (NCBI taxonomy): domain Eukaryota; kingdom Metazoa; phylum Chordata; class Mammalia; order Primates; family Tarsiidae; genus Carlito; species Carlito syrichta. The sequence continues at coordinate 311,280 of NW_007070887.1, read as the reverse complement.
GCTTTCGCCTGTGAACCAGGTATAAATAATACCCACCTCAGAGACTTGAGGATCAAATGAGGGTCTCCACCCAGGGCAAAATGTCACCAAGACGTAGCTCTAGGACTGACAGCTGGAGGAGGATGCAAGAAAGAGGAGCCTGGGAAGACTGACAGGGTCTGCCCTGGGAAGGATGGAACTCTGGAGACCACCATTTTCAGGGAGGATTGTGAGTATTTATTTGTGGCAGGCTGGGTGGAAGCTGTCCAGAGAGCAGCCACCCCGGGCCCAGGGCAGAAGCCTTCCAGAGTGGTTGAGGCCACCTCTGGTCTTCCATGTCCCTGGTATCGCAACATCCACATCAAGTCACCCCATGTTGCTGTGGTCCTTCACTTCTGACCCTGAGGCCAGATCCCCATGGATTCCTAAGGGGCAGATAGGGCAGGTCTCACTTACTCTCCCCAGCCTCACCCAGCCCAGCACTGAGCACCAGGCAGCGGCTGAGAGAGTGCTGAGTAGGGTGGAGTGGTCAAACAGCTTGGAAAGTTTGGCCTGCCCACTGCATCTCCTTCTTGGCTTGTCCCAGAGATGTCTGTGGGGATGGGGAGATCCCAAACACCCCCTCCCAACGCTCCCCTCCCTGTATTGTGTTTTTACATAGTAGGTGCTCAGTAAACAGCACAAATGATTGATAACGTTGCTGTTTCTCTAAACTATATCTTCACTCCATCCCTCTTCTCTTGGCTTCCTTCCCCCTTTTTAAAAAAAATTATTTGCCTATCATAGATTCATTTCTTCCTTCCCCCAGTAGGGTTCTACTTTACTTATTCACGCATTCATTTACCAACTTTTACTGACAGCTACTCAGTGCAGACCATGTGCTGGGTGATGCTGGGACACAGATGCTGTCTGTGACCTGAAGAGGTCACAGCAGGAAAGGCACAATAGTAAGGGCAGGTGCCAAGGGCTGTGGGGCACAGAGGAGGCAACCTTACCAGCCTGCAGTGGGGGTTAGGGGGTGGCAGAAGTCTTCCTGAAGAGTTCTTCCTTCCTTGGCCAAGTCATGTCTTGCTTGGAGCCAGGAGAGGGGAGGGAGGCTCCCCCTTAGGATGTGTCCCTAGCTCCTGGATAGAGAGAGTACCTCTCTGGAAATCTTAGTGTAACCACTCATTTTCTTGACTCACTGCTTCACCCATCCCAAGTTCAAGAAGCCTGTCTGCCTAGGAACCAGCCCCAGGCCTGGCACATAGATGTTCAAAAGTACTCACAAGAGTTAGTCAAATGAACTGATTGATTTATTTTAGTCCTAGGAATTTTTCTAGGCTTTAGAAAACTGCAGAGACCTAATGAATGTGGAGGCCTTTTCTCCCTCCCAGGAGGCCTGCCCCTTCCTGCCCTGATGAGTCCCTACCTAATTCCAGTACAAACTGAAGGAACTTGAAAAACATCTTGGCCCTGGAATCTCCCCTCACTGGAAGACTGACAGCAGCACATTCAGGAGGGACCTCAAGCAGGTTATAAGGAAGTAGGAGACAGAAGACCCACTCAGATCTTATTATAGTCATGTCACAGTGCTTTGGTTTTTGTCTCAAGAGCAGCCCTGAGAGCTCAATCCTCACACCCTAGAAATGCATCTGCATTCATGTAATAAAAAACCATAGTTGATCCAGGAACCCTTGTACCTGAAGCCTCGTTATGATGTGCAGTTCAAAAAGAGAAACAAGTCCAAATCAGCACCACCAAAGCCTCCTGAGGGAGGCTCAAAGACTGCTCCCCAGAGACAGCAGAAAGAGCCACCCCATGTGCTCGTTCATCTGTCAGGACGATGGTGGGTGCATCAACTGGGGGCTGAGGCCACAGCTTCTACTAGTGGACCCTGGGCAAGTCACTCCCCCACCATCAGTACCCTCACCTAAAAAGTGGGACAACAGAGCCTGCCTAGGATATAAGGAAAACTAAATGAAAGGGTTTATCCCAAGAACAGCCTGGTGTTTCTAGGAGCTGTTCTTGGGATAAACCCTTTTAAATCCCACCCCTGCCTGCCTTCCAAACCTTGAACAGCCAGTCTGTAAGTATAAGCATTTCCCTGGGAAAATACAATTTGCAAGACAAGTGGAAAGAGCAGCACCCATGTGGGCTCTGATGCTGGCCCTTTGCAAGGACTGGAAGAAGATTCTGAATCATATTTAAAATTAATTTGTGAAACCGTTGGTTTCCAGGGCTTTCTGCATAAGACTGAAGATCACCCTCTTAACAGCCCTAACAAACAGGCCCTGGCTATTCCCCTGACCCTAATCCAGCAGAGCAGCTGATAGAATGCTAGGGAGGCCATCGCTGAAGTCTCCAGGTCAGAGGCAGCCAGGCCAGTTCACTACATGAGGTGGACAGTGGCTGCCTTGCGGATGAGCCGCTCGGTCAGAGGCGAGTTGGGCTTCAAGGCGTCACGCTCCATCAGAAGGCTCCTGTGGAAACAGATACAGGTTCTCTTATGGAACTTTCTAGAAGGATGTGGGTCCTGGTGTGGACCCTTGGTCCCAAGTCAGGACACAGGCAACCAGGGCTACAGCACAGAGGGAGTAGGGTGGGCCAAGATGCAAAGGGAGGAGGCCTGGCCTCAGTGGGTAGAGGGGTAACACAGACTTCCATAAGCCAAGTTCATGCACAGCTGGTAGGAGCGGAACTGGGGCATCCAGGTTGGAGAACACTTTGACTCTGTCTTAAAGATAAAAACTAGAAACCCCATGATGCCAAGAGTGATGAGAATTCACTGTGGCCTGGTCTGTCTCGGTCTGGCCTGATCCTCCTGCTCAATGCTGGGGACAAGAGGAACGGGGTGTCTAAGGTCAGGGTAGGAAGCCACACCTGAGACTGTTCCAGGAAAAGCAAGTGGCAGAAGAGAAGGTATGGGGAAAAAATCTGTTTGAAGAAAGCAATTACAGATACCGTTCAAGGTAAAGACCTAGCTGTGAACTGAATATTTGTATCCCCACCAAATTCATATGTTGAAGCCCATATCCCCAAGGTGATGGTTTTAGGAGGGGAGGCCTTTAGGAGGCAATTAGGTCATAAAGGTAGGACCTTCATGAATAGGATCAGTGCCCTAATAAGAAGACATGTGGCCAGGTGTGGTGGTGCACCTGTAGTCCTAGCTACTCAGGAGGCTGAAACAGGAGGATTTCTTGAGCTGCAGTAGAAACAGGAGGAGTTCAAGGCTGCAGTAAACTATGATGGGACCATTGCACTCCAGGCTGGGTAACAGAGCAAGACTCTGTCTCTTAGAGAGAGAGGAGGAAAGGGAAGGAAGGAGGGAGAGGGGAGAAAGGGAGAGAGACAGATATGCTCAGAGGAAAAGTCTGTTTACAAGCCAGGAAAAGAAGGCCTCACCAGAAACCACACCCTGCTAGACCTTGATCCTGGACATTCTAGCCTCCAGAGCCTTGAGAGATAATAAATGACTATTACGTAAGCCATCCAGTCTGTGGGGTTTTTTTAAAATAGCAGCCTGAGCAGACCAAAACAGCCCCCAAACAACTGACAACAGTGGTTCTGTGGGGTGTGAAAGGTGTTAAAAGGCTGGGCCTGGCACTCAGTGTGGGACATCATGGCCAGGGTAGAGGGTTTCCTGGCTTTGGGATCAGGTGAGCTGTGCTGACAGCCCCACAGGTGCTGCCTGGTGGCCACAGAGAACTTGGAGGGAATGCGCTCCTCGCCTTGCAACAACTGTCAGATCCTGTGCAGCCTGTTCCTCCCCAGCACTATCCACTGTGACCCAGGCAGGCCCACCAGCTCTGAGTGCCAGACCTTGTCCCAGCTCCATCCTCAGCCCTCCTGTCCATGTGGTCACGTTTCTCAGTGTGTCTCCCACCCAAGCCACAACCTGGAGCTCCCTAAGGGGTTTCACCACTAAAGAAACATAGGTGGTTCTGCGTATGGTCACAGAGGGATGAAGTAGGGGACATATGTCTAAGACATTTCAGAGCCACACCTGTTTCATCAGTGCCATCGAACTGTACGGCTTCATTTGGAAATCCTGCCAGAGGGAGCTGGGCCAGTGCCCCTGCACCTAAACCACCAGGCTTGTTGGTAGCCATGGGCCCCCAAGCACCTCTCTCCCCTCAGGTATCGGGAGTGGATGTGATGTGAGGAGCAGACGAGCACTGTCACTGTAGCAGGCCTCGAGTAAAGGCCCCAAGCGAAGGCAAGGTCTGGCTTAATGGCCCCAAGCTCATAGGCAAGGTCTCGCTTGGTAGCTCAGAATCCTAGCCAAAGACAAGGATGCAGCCTGCTACATGAAACGGCGTCTCAGATGCCCACACATCTGGGTGCACATAGTACGGATAAAGCCTTAGCTACGACAAGATAACTGTGGAACAGCTCACCTTTAGGTAGCAACAAAATTCCGTTATAGCTCCCTCACAGACCTTGAATCCCTTTCAACTTTCTTTGCGCTTGATTATAAAATAAATATACTGAGTTAGTTCAGGACACTTCTCCTCCATCAGAGGTAAGTGTCCCACCTGGCCCCACCTTTTCTTTATGTCTTTGTGTCTGTGTCTTTCGTAATCTCTCACCACTCTCTCTCAGAACCTTCAAGGCAGCCATGCAGGCCATGGCATCTTGCACCAGCACAGGAACCTGAGCATGAGAGAACACCTAATCTCAGGCAAAGAGACATTCCGAGAGAGGTGCACCTAAAAATAAGGTAAGGTAAGGAGCAGATTTAGTTTCAGCTGAGTGTAAAACATGGGTAATTGTGGCTCCCAAGAGAGAAGTCTGCATGTCCAAGAGTTAAAATCTATGCTTCGGGCAAGAGGCTGCCCAGTTAAAAGTTCTCAGCTAGAGGAATTTTTAAGCTTTGTACAGGAAACATGCTCCTGGCTCCCTGCTCAAGGGACAGTTAATTTGGATACTTGGAATATGGTCAGTAAACAACTTAGAGGGCCAAGTTCTCCCAGCCTTGTTCACGGCCATGCTAGCCACTGTTGTTTGCTAGGTTCGTAGAACAAGGAGAAATCCTTATTGGACTTATTTCCCGGACCCTCCCATTCTCCAACCCACTACTTGGGCTGGTGGGTAGGTCCCTGTCTTTATCAACAATACCCGTATGTTGGAAGGACAGTCTGATAAACATATTACTGCTGACCACAGTATAAATTTTAACTTCACGGGGGCTAGTAATAGCCTTCCTATTTGCCTATCTAACATCCCTAAGTTGGGTTGTCTTAAGATGAGTCAAGAAAATAAAACCTCCTATGGGGCTAAACAAATAGCTAATATTTTGGGCCCCTGGGACATAACAAAATATCTATAAACTATATCTAAGTGGGGGTTCCCTAGTTCTACTTATAATGTCTCCCAGGCTCACCCCAATGTCTCATACTGCCTTAATAGCACAGGAATAGAGCTTGGCAAATTCCACAATTGGATAGAATGTGCCACTCCTGCGCCTACGGTCCTAAAACTTATGGAAACCCCCCTCTTAATTTATGATTGGTCTCACAGACTGGACCCCTCTCATCCTAACCATGACCTCATTTCCCCTAGTGGTTTTTGTTGGCAACATCCTTACTACTTCTCAAGGTGACATCCAAAAGGAACTGTGGCAGCTCACTGCCTCCCTTGATTTTGTTAACTTTACTAGTGCGTCACTGGTCAATTTGGCAGGAAGCTGTGGTACAAGCCTGTGTCCAACCTCCATATGTCCTTTTAACAGGCTCTGTTAATGTCACCCCAGTACATAATCATTCTGCCTTATAATGTAACTCTTATAATCTTACAAATTGTGTCACCCACAATAATGCAGGACAAGACATCCTGGTTTTACACCAGCACCCCGTTGTTATGAATCCTACTAACATATCAGGCCCTTAGTATGATGATGCAGGACTGCAAGGACTTCAGGAATTACACCACCAACTTGCTTCCTGGCCTCATAGGGCCATTGGATTGATAATTTTTGGACTGGTAACCTTAATTTCAGCCATTGCTTCTGCAGTGACTGCCGCTGTCACACTGTCTCAATTCATCCAAAATGATGAGTTCGTCAACGCTGATTCAAAATACCTGCAAGGTCCTACAACAGCAAGAATCCATAGACTTAAAGCTAGAAACAAAATTAAATGCCCTGGAGGCTGTAGTCACTGGATTGGGAAACCAGATAAACAGCATAAAAATGAAACAACAACTACGATGCCATGTGGCATACAATTGGGTTTGTGTTTCTTATAATAACAGTCTTTGAAATTGGGACTTAGTCAAAAAACACCTACAAGGGATATGGAGTCACAATAACATCAGCATAAACCTGCTTAAGCTCCACCACAATATTCTAGACATCCAGAACAGCCAAGATCCTATCTTACAACTTGCCCAAATGGCACAAAATCTTTATGATTTCAAGACATTCAATCCCTTTAATTTATTAAAGCATTCTGCTTGGCATATTCTGAATTTTTTCATGTTTACTCTAATCCTCCTTTGTTTTTTGCCAGTCAGATATGGAATCCTCCAAGGCCAATTCAGAGCCACCACAATAGCCTACATTCAGAAAATAAAAAAGGGGGGATGTCAGGAGCAGATGTGATATGGGGAGCAGACGAGCACTGTCACTGTAGTAGGCCTTGAGTAAAGGCCCCAAGCGAAGGCAAGGTCTCACTTAATGGCCCCGAGCTCATAGGCAAGGTCTCACTTGGTATTTCTGCATCCTAGCCAAAGGCAAGGGATACAGCCTGCTACACGAAATGGCGTCTCAGATGCCCATACATCCGGGTGAACATAGTACAGATAAAGCCTTAGCTACAAGATAACCACGGAACAGCTCGCCTTTAGGTAGCAACAAAAATCCATTATAGCTCCCTCACAGACCTTGAATCCCTTCCAACTTTCTTTGTGCTTGATTATAAAATAAACATATTGAGCTAGTTCGGGGCCACTTCTCCATCAGAGGAAAGTGTCCCATCTGGCCCCAGCTTTTCTTTATGTCTTTGTGTTTAAGTCTTTCTTAATCTTTCGCTGCTCTCTCTTGGGACCCTCAAGGCAGCCGTATGGGCCGTGGCACTTGGGCACCCCATGGTTTCTCTTCTTGCCCCTCAAACACAGGGGACATGGGCAAGGGGGGCGGGGCAAAGTCTCACCCCCAGGGGCACACAGGCTGTCGAGGAGTCAACAAAGAGCTTGGCAACCGCAGCCCAGTAAGACTGCCAGGCTGAGGAAGCACTGAGAGGAGCTGGCAATGGCTGGGGCTCCTCATATCTTGGGGTCTCTGACACCCCCACCTTCTAGCTACACTACCCTCCTAACACACCCACCTGTGGACTTGTTAAGTCCACTTGGTTTTCAGGTCTCTCCACAAGTGTCACTTCTGTGGGGTACGTCCCCAGACTCTGCCAACCTCCCTGTCCACTCAGTGCCTCTGTCACAGCATCTTAGGGCAATGCGCCCCTCCCTCTGGGCAATTTTACATAATGAGTGTGATTAACCATTTCATGCCAGTTCCCCACCATAGACAGTCTCCAGGCAGCCAGGTCCTGGGTCTGCCAGCTCACCAGTGCCTCGTGGCACCCAGCACAGGCAGGTAAGAGAAAGTGAGCTGGGGCTGTAAGAGCAGTAAGTGCCAGCCAGATAGAAAAGGAGAAAGGCTGTCCCAGGTAGAGGGCACAGGATGTGCAAAGGCCCAGGGGCCTGGAAGAGCAGGATATGTTTGGCAACTGGGTAGCTCTGCATGGCTAAAATGGGGAGTGGGCTGGGGGGCAGGAGTTGGTCCTGGGGTGGGGACTGGTTGGCTCCCTTGGTCAAGTTAAGCAGGCTAACAACGGAGAACCAAATTCCCTTCAGACTTGCATCTTCACAACTTCAAAAGCATGAACACATCTGGTCAAGGGAGGTGGAGCCTCCAGGCATCCAGAGGTCTGCAGGGAGAACCTATGTAAGAGGCAAGTATGTCAGGAAGGGGCCAGGGGCTCACCGGGCCACGTTCTTATGGAGGCTGGAGGTGCAGTTCAAGGCCGCATGAATCAGTAGCTGGTTGAAGACGTCTCTCTGAAATGTCAATTGGGCATGTTAGGCTTCTGATATGCAGAACAGGGGACAGGAGTCCCCACCCCACCCACAGCAGGCTGGCCTGCTCTCAAGGCAGACAGTGATATGAGTGATAAGGAGGCTCCCTCCAACCATGGGAGAGACTTGGGGGCTGCTGGGCACACAGGCTTCCTGACCCGGGCCACCTGGAGCTCCAGCTGATAGCTGTGCTGGACGCAGCCAGCTCACCTGGGCATTGCTGCCTCCAATCTCGACAATCCGGTAGCGGATGGGCAGGAGCAGTTCCACAACACGGTCGGGATTCCCATCCTTAGCCTCCACCAGGGCCTGGCACAGGGGCAGCCCCACATCTCGGGCCAGAAGGTGTTGACAGTTCTCCCCGGGGGATCTGCCAACCCGAGACAGTGCTCTCAGCAGCCTGACCCATCACAGCACACCTGTGAGCAGAGGAGCTGTTTCTTACTCAGTGAGGTGTCCCTGGTCCCTTGCCCTACACACAGCCACACTGACAGGGTGAGGTGACAGAGGAGAGGCAGCCCAGCAAGGGGAAAGAACAGGGCTCTGAACTTAGATCTGGGTTGGAGTTGGCTTGTTACCAGTTACCTGGCCCTGGACAGGCCCCTCACCTTCTGGCATCAGTTTTCTTACCTGTAAAGTGGGCACCACAGTACCAACCTCACAGAGCTATCAGGATTTCAGACAATACAGGTAGAGGTCTAGCACCGCAAGTCTCTGAGGCCGTCCCTCAACAGCTCTTGGCAGTCACCATCCCTGATTTACAGATGAGGAAACTGAGGCTCAGGGCAGAGAAGCACCTTGTCCAGTATCCCAAGGCCTGTAAGCAGCAGATGTCTCTGGTTCCAGAGCCCTGTTGTGTCCCTCTTTAGGGGAGGCTGCCCTGTGACACTGAGGCTCTCAAACCCACCCCAGGGATAGCAAAGTAGCTTTGTATCCTGGAGTCTTGCACCAGTGGGGCCATACACCTGACTTCACAGCAGCAGGGGTACATACCTGCAGGATGCGTATCTATAGAAGTACACACCTGTAAGGCATGCACCCAGGGGGCACAGGCTTGGGAGCAGCCCTCCATAGGTATCCCCAAAGCTGTGCTCAGAGGTGGGGCCTCTGTCCCCAGCCTCCCTGGCTGTATCCCCCCACCCCAATGAGGGCCCCTCTGTGTACTCGCTGGCATCCTGCAGGGTGGTCAGCAGCTCCTGTGTGGTCTGGGAGTCCCGAGCGCCCAGGGACGCCATCAGGAAGTGGACATCATTGAACAGCAAGATGTGGTCTTGGCTGTGCTTCTGGGTCACCCTCAGGACATCCTGCCACCGCTGGCCCACAGACACTCCTGAGGACACAGGGAGAAAACCCAGAGCCTGGCATAAGGCTCCAGAGTGTGTCCTATGTACGGCCTTCTTCCCTGCACATCCCTCAGAGACCCTTATGGCCTGTTCCAGGTGAGAGGTTGAGGGGTGAGCAGGACTGGCGGGTGGCAACCGGCCTCATGCTGAGGCTTGTGGACTCCTGGTTTATGTTAATTTGTTGAGTTAACATAATTATGAAATTATAATGAATTTTAATAAATTATGTTAATTTTGCTTATCTATAAAAGCAATAGATGCATAAGGTTGAAAGCAAATTTTAAAAACTGTCAAAGGCTTAATAATGAAGTCTCTCAGCCCTTTGACAAGCTCCAGGCCTCCCCTGGCCTCCTCACAGATTTGCCCAGCCTCCCCAAGGATCCCTGGGCCTCCTCACCATTCCCCCAGCTTCCACACAGATCCCTGGCCTCCTCATGGACCCCCCCAGCCTCCTCACTTTTCTCTGGTCTCTGGCCTCAGCCTGCCCTTCCTGGCTCCCGCAGCCTCCTCTTACCCCATCTGACCACACTGAGCCTGCCCTCCAGTGACTCGTCCCATAATAGGCTATTGGTTTCTGTGTCCTGGTGGCTTTGAACAGGTTGCTCTCTCTGTAACATCCTTTCCTCACCTCTGCCTGGTGAACCCCAAACATCTTTTCCATGGTTCACATTTCACCTCCACTAGGAAGCCTTCCCAGAACCTTCCAGAAACAGCCTGCTGTGCCATTCCTCAGGTCCCCCAAATGGTCCTGACCAGGCCTGCATCCCACATTGTACTATTGATCCAAGGTCTAGCCCATGTTTGTGTGGGTACAGGGTTGGCTCTGCTGAATCTAGGGGTGAGGGAAGAACCATTTGGCACCCCAGTGGTTGGCTGGAGGCTTCCACAGCCCCTAGAGCTGTATCTGGCCCAACCAGGCTACCTACTGAGCATGTCAAGGTTGAGAAACGTCCCTGTGCAATCCTAGGGAGTTGAGAAACTCCGTGTTCTAAGAAAGGAGGCAGCATCGAGACAGGTGGCTGGGTGCCATCTGTGCCCTGAAGTTCTGTGGGCAGGCCATGGGAATGGCAGGTGCCACTGTGGGCAGAGAGCCAGAGGACTCCTCACCGAGGAGCGGTGGGAACTGGAAAAAAGGGCAGCGCAGCCCGGGCCCACTCGCCTCAGGCCGCCTGGGAGGCAGTTACAGAGTATACTCAAGGCAGCAGCCAGGCATGCCTGGCCTAAAGCCTGAGGGTCTAGAGCTGCTCACACATAAGTTCTTGCCCAGCCCTGGGACCGGCTGCAGCACCATCCCCGCATTATGTGAGAGGAGGGAGGCGGGAGCCAGCGGGGAGTACAGAGATGGCTACCTTCCATCTGGAGGCGGTAGAGCATGGAACAGTTGTCCACCATGTCCAGCATCGCACCACTGGCCTGCAGGCTAGGGAGGATCTGGAAGACAAGAGCCACCAAGGACAGGTTCAGGAGGTGGACACATGAGGGGGCCATAGGAAAGGCTGGGGTCAGCCTGCCTGGGTCAAGTGGCGCCTGCCCAGAGCAAGCCCTCAGTAAATGGGAGCCACCACCATCGTCCCCACTGCCTTAGCCATCAGGACTGTTACCCTCACCCGAGGCGCAGACTGCTCTAGGTGCCAGAGGGGAACCAGCAGAACTGAAGAAGGAGCCCACTGCACTACCTGCCCGGAGCACATGCCAGGCCCAGGCATCTGTCACCTCCCACCCCTGGACCCCAGACCACGCTGGCAGGAGACTCACCCTGCCCATTCACATTTCTAGATTTAGCTTTGCTCAGCGGGCTACCTTGAACACACAGTGTATGTCACCATTCACTTCTCAGTACAGCCTGACAATATCGAAAGGATTACTTCAAGGGAACTTTCTTGTGTGCTTTTCCTCTAGTGTTTAGATCCCCAAATCATAAGCACTTCTGTGGTTCCAGGTTTTTATTATTAAGCCCCCATTGGGGTACCTGGGAGCTATGAGTCAGGTTTTTTTCCCCTTCCATCTCTGGGTTTTTCTTAGGGAATACCCAGGGACTGGGGAGGGGGAATGAGGAGTTAGTGTTTAATAGGCCTGGAGTTTCACCCTGGAAAGATGAAAAAGTTCTGGAAACGGAGGGTGGTGATGGTTGTACAGCAATATGAATGTGCTTAATGACAGAGCTGTACACTTAATTTTATGTTATTTATATTTTATCACAGTAAAAGTAAATTCCTATGAGTAGACCAACTATCTTACCAAAGAAAAGCAATCGAAAAGGACTGGGGAAAGTGTGATCGCAGAGGGGATTCCTTTAGATGTGCAGATGTATCAGCACCCCTGGGGTGAGCAGAATCAACTAATGTTCCCATGGCAAGCTGGGTTACAACACTGCTTTTGGCAAAAAACAATGTCATGAGGACTTACACAAGAAACATGTTCTTGCCCCAGCTGTTTTTTCTGGCTGGGACCATACTGATAAACTCAGAGATCTGTTCGAGACAAAAGGCAAACTGCTACAGTCAACCCAACACAGTGCAAAAGCTCACTTACGTGATTATCATAAATGGTCAGTGCACCCTCATATTCACCCTGGAAGAATAAAGTTCCCATGATTAGCCTCTGGAGAAGGCAATATGTTAATACTGAGAAATGAACTGAAAAAGACCAGCACAGAGGCCATCCCCCACCAGCCGGTGATTTCCTCCTTCCACGGAGGGAGATGGTCAGTGCCTCAGTGGTGTGGGTCTTAGGAGACTCCAGCCCGGGGAGACCTTAGGAGACCTTCAGCTCTGGGCCCTGTGCTTCCCAGTATAGGAGTGACAGCAGAATCCTGGGTTGCCACTAAGAACAGTTTCCATGAAAGGATCATTTCTCTCCTTAGAAAAGTTAATATAAGTATTGCTTATACTAACTGCTACAAGCTCTTTCATGTGTTTCCTTCTAACCTTTTTCTTTCTCTACATATATTTTCCACACCATATGGTCAGCTGGGTTTACTGCCTTCTTCTGGACATAGTAGGGTCACATTCTTATGTCAAGACAGGGTCTGCATGTTCCAAGCACTTATCTCTCTTTGGACATTTCAGAAGCTTCCAGTGTCTCTCTGTGAAGAAGAGCACTGTAAGAAACACCCTCATAATGGAACCCTCTAGCAGAATCACTGAGGTCATGGGTGTTCCAAGTAGCTGCCCCACACCCCAGCTCCCCCTGGAAGCTCTCACAGTGCATGTAGGTGTACCCTGTGGGGCAAGGGCTTGATGTCCCCTCCAGCAGCAGGGAGAGACTCAATCTGAATGGGCTCCACAAATTATACACCATAGATATGATTTCTAAGTCCTAACAGTGAAAAAATGCCTAAAGCAGGTCAAGCCCAGAAAGCTTTTCGAAAACGTGAATGCTACATTGCATCAGGACACCATTTAAACATGCAGACACAAAACGTGACTCCATGTGATGTGAATGGACAGCAAAAGCTAATAAAATCTTTCTTCTTCTGGATGTCTTTACAGGATAAGACAATGCAAACAGATGATCGCCTTACCTTCTCAATCAGATATAAAGCCCAATGCCAATAATTGTGACAAGCAAGCATATCAGAATCCTGGGAGGGGGAAAAAAAACAAGATAATTGAAGAAAAATCTGACAGCATTTGGGAAAAAAACAAAAACAAATGCTCTTTTGTAGTAATGCAGAATCCATCCTCTTGAAGTGCAGGAAACAACATTTACTGTGCACAGGCCCTTGGCTGGCCTATGCTGAACATCTCTATCATGCCTGAATTCACCAAGGAGGAGACTGAGGCTGGGGGAGGTCGATGACTTGCTTAACCAAGCTAGGGAGCAGTAGCACCAGGACCAAGGTAGAGGAAGTTACTTGAGCAACTCAAGCTTCATCACACGTGCTGAATTGAGAAAAGGAACAAGAGAAAAGGAACTCCCACAGGGAGTTATGAGGCCCACGGTGTGCCCAAGCAGCTCAGGGCACTTGGATAAAACTGTGAGGATCAACAGGCCCACGGCCAAACTCCAGCAGGCGCCTGCAAAGCCTTCAGAATAAGAGAGCGGGTTGATATTTGGATGTTTCTGTTAGGCCGGCTCTCAGCATGAGGCAGTGTAACTAAGACCTGTGATTGGCTCAGAGCTGGCCCCTGCTAGGACATTCCAAGCTTGGGAAACTAGACTCAGGAGCCCTGACAGGTGACAGCACCCAGCACTCAGAAACCTAAATCAAACCTCCCTGGCAGAGAGGAGGGAACTTGACAGCTGCCCCCTTGGCGAAGCTGAATCTGGAGGCCTGAGGGTCTTCCCCAGCACAGCTCAGACCACATGGTACCTGCTCCAGGGCAAGTACATACCCTCTACCACCCTTGAGGCCTGATTTCTCACTGACCCAGAGCACATGGCAGGTACTCACCGAGTGGCCTGGGGTCTGCACCTGTGTCCCTGCCCCAGGGGAGGCCCCCTCTTCCTTGAGCCCAGTGACACACGTAACCCAGTCCTGTCTCTGTTCAGAGGACCCACCCCCGACCATGACACTTTCTTCTCTGAGACCTCTGCAGCTGATTCCTCCTCTGTCTGTACTCTACTGTGCCTCCCTGGAAAGGGGAACTGACAACACTTCCTGCACGGCCCATGTTCACCTCCTATCTGGGCTATAGGACACTAAACTGCCTGACTCCCCTCTCCCTTACAAGTCACCAAAACCCTTGGCATATTTGCTCAAGCTGGTCCTTGGCTGGGAGACCCTCCATCTTCCCCTATTTTGCATGGCAAACACCTCTACTCATCCTTCAATCCTCATCTCAGAGGTTGTCTCCTCCAGAAAGCCTTCCCTGACCACTCCCCCTCCAAGCCCACTGGGCTTGATGTCTCCTCTGCGTTTCCACATCCCTAAGAGTGCCCTGTCATGGTACAGCTCATACACTTCTAGGAGGCCAGTCATTCCACATGAATAGGCCCTGCAAGGACAGAGAAGTCAGGGTTGGATGCTCAGTGGTGTTCCCAGGGCAGGGCACAGGTCTGGGGTGAGGACTGGGATTTTAACTGAGCTCTGTGTTCAGCAGTTAAACACCTGAGGCAAGTGACATAAGAGAAGGAAAGGCAGACCCAGGCTATGTTGTCTATACCCAGGGTCCTCCAGCCAGGCCAGGGGCTGCCAAGAGCCATGCAGGGGACAGATGAAGACATCAGAGGACAATAGCCCATTCTGAGGTGACCTCAGCCTTGGCCACCCTGTTTTACACACACCAGAACCCACACCAATGAGAACTGGTTTAGAGCCAAGGGCTTCACAGTTGTCACATTAGCCGGGGTTCAGATGAGGAAACTGAGGCTCACCGGGATCAAGTACTTACCCCGGCACAAAGTCAGGCCTCAAATATAGTTGTCTCGGGCCCCACAAGTTGGCAGTGTTCTCGGCGAGGAATGTGAATGGAACACCAGTAATGCTAGCCCTAACCAGGCCTCCCTGCCCCATGGTAGGCAGCCCCCTGCCCCTCTGTCAGAGGACATGGCCATGCCAGTGCTCCCACAATTCAGACTTAGCACTCCCTCCTGCAAGAACTAACAGTATCTGCTGGGAGAGCCTAGGAGTGGGGACCACCCAACTGGCCTTCGGGTTGCTGATGCCCTTGGGTCTTTTGGGTCCTCAGTGTTTGGGGATCCTTAAACAGATCCACGCATCAGCCTCACAGGATTGTAGTTCTCAAACATTCTTACACTGATCACCTGCTTTACCTAAGATCACTTCCAGAGAGGGAGTTATCTATCTTCTCATAAATTACATCTCACTGGGAATGCCCTGGGCCAGGGAGCTGCTCAGAGGGATGCTGGGGGAAGCTGGCTCTTGGTCAATCCTTAGTTTGTACACTCACATAATTGAACATCTGCCACTCAGTGCCAGGCCCTGGGAGAGACGCGCCATCTTGCCCAATGGTTCCCTGATGCGCCTACTACGGCATAGAGAAGGGCAGAGCAGCAACCGCATCTAGACAGGTGGCCAGGTTGTATGCCAGAGGCAAGCCCCAAGAAAACAGGCACACAAAGAGGAGGGGAGGGCCTCTATGGGTAGGCAGGGAGAGAAAGGCTCCAGAGAGGGCATTGAGCCAGGAGCTGGGCTGGGGGAAGTGAGGTGTCAGGAATGGGGACAGAGAGGCCACAGCATGGTGAGGCCCTGGAAAGGGACCTGGCAGGATGCTAGGGGTCTACATGGCCAGCATTCCTCCCTCACAAGGCCCCAAGACCCACATGCCAGCCCTGCAGACTATCATTGCACTAACTCCCCCATGGGCCTCCTTCCCAGCTGCTCTCTGTGTACCTCAGGCCACTCCACGGTTCCATGCTGATTCCACTGGCCAGCAGCAGAAGAAACAGCTCACACCTCGCAGTTCTCACCCTCTCCAGGCTCTGGTTTCCCAGCAATTTTCTGACCCATTTCTTTGACAACCAAATGCCTCAGGCCAAGACCAATTCTAGAATCACCTGCAAAACTTAGGTAGGTGTTGTGGGCTCCCGGGGTGCGCTGTAGCACAACAGAAACGCCTCCACGCTGAACACAAGTTCCCCAAGAACTATGCCACACCCTGTACCTCCTGTCCACAAAGCCTCAGCCTAACTCAAGGCAATGCACTGAAATTTCTGGGGAGGTGACCCATCAACGAGAATTGTACCTTCCAGTGGGTCTCTGAGCGCTGCATGAATTCCAACCCGTCTTTGATCTCTGCTTTCATCTCATGGATGTGAGCGATGGTGTGCACGGACCATGCATCCGTCGGGTTAATAGATAAGGCCTATGGGGTTGTAGTGGGAGGGGGAGTCCAAAAAACATGGATTAGTCAGGCTGCCTGGGCCCATGATAGCAGGTGTCTAAGGGGAAGAGAGGCCTAAGGTGAAGGGGGTAGAATGAGTAGGAGAATAGGGCTCTGACCCAAAACAATTACAATAAGCACCATTTCCGGTGTGCTCAGAGCATACCAGCTTGTGCTGCCAATCACTGGAAGCTGCCATGGAAGGTCTCACTGCCTATTTCACAGATGAGGAAACTGAAGCTCAGAGAGGTTAAGTGACTTGTCCAAGGTCACACAGTTGGATGGCAACAGGGTCTTTCCAAAGCCAGGGCTCATCCCTGACCCCACAGCCTCCTGTGTATAGGCAAGTCACCTGCAACATGACGCCCAACCTCTGTTTCTCAGTTTCCCCCCAGTGGAGGAGCTGCAGCAGAGAAACAGTCACTGTCCACGTGAATACAGTGTAGACTGTTAAGTGCTCCAGTGGCCTATGGCTGTGTCCTCCCACTATCATACATGTGACAACTGCACATGGCTTTCTGGACTCAGAAACAGGTGGCTCTGGAGCCAGGCCTGGTGGCTTGCACCTGAAATCCCAGCTACTCTGGTGGCTGAGGCAGGAAGATCGCTTGAAGCTAATTCAAGACTAGCCTGGGCAATTTAGCAAGACCTCATCTCTTCAAAAATTAACATTTAAAAGTTAGCTGGGTGTGGTGGCATGTGACTATAGTTCCAGCTACTGGGGAGGCTGAGGCAGGAAGATCACATGAGCCCAGGAGTTTGAGGCTGTAGTGAGCAAAAACTGCACCACTACACTCCAGCCTGGCAACAAAGCGAGGTCTTGTCCTTAGAAAAAAATAAGAAAGGGCACGGTGGCTCAAGCCTGTAATCCCAGCACTTTGGGAGGCTGAGGTGAGAGGATTACTTGCGAATTGCCAGTGATCACCAGGGGTTCGAGACTAGCCTGGGCAACTTGGCGAGACCTCATCTCCACAATAAATAAAAAATGAGACAGGTGTGGTAGCGCGCACCTGTAGTTCCAGCTACCTGGAAAGCTGAGGTGGAAGGATCGCCGGAGCCCAGCAGGTCAACGCTGGGGTGGCTGTGAGTGTGCCACTGCACTCCAGCCTGGGCGACAGAGTGAGACTCCAACTCAAAAAAAAAAAGAAGAAGAAGAAACAGTTGGCTCTGTTATTATTACTGCTAACGACAATAGCCATTCACAAGACCTGAGTTTGACAGCAACCAGTGAGGCAAGTAGGACACGAGGAATGACTGTCACCTCCTAGCCATTTCATTCTTCTATTCATTTGTTCAGCTCTGGTTATGGAGCAATAAACTGAGGCTCACAGAGGTCCCACGGACTGGCCTATGCCCAGGTCCCCCATGCCAAATCATGGGTTCCTTTTAGCCCTGCTACCTCAGTCTCCCCACATCTTTCACAAGTGTACAGAAGCCCCAAGCACATTTGGCCTGGCCTGGCCTGGCAAGGCCTGCGTCCCCAGCAAGCCCAGCCTCTCAGCTCCTACTCATCAGTTTTCATGAGCCCTGCCCACTCCACATGGGGACATGTAGGGACAGAAAGCATGTCTGCAGGGGACTGTGAGTACCCTCAGAGCTCAGGCCCTGAGTTCAGTATCCTTGGGGAGACAGCAGAGCATGGTCTGAGGAACTCCACTGAGTGTGCTGCTTTCACATATGGCAGAAGTGAAGGGTTATGGCTGTCACCTCTCCAAGGGGCTGACCAACTTCCTCCCTTAGAGTCCTTCCAAGGTTCCCTGAGAAAGAATGTGAATTTCCTTCCTGGGCTAAGAGGCCAAGTCCGATCTGGCCACTGCCCATCCCTCCCCAGTCCTAGCTCCTAGTGCCCTGGTGTGCCCACCCGTGCCTTAAGACTCAGTTCATCAAGCCACGGGGAGCTCCAGGTCCCTAAGCTCCATGACTGGGCCTTTGTTCACTGCTTAGCTGTTGCTCTTGCTGACCTGGGGCTGCAGACACACCGCCCATGTGTTGCTGCCCTGGCATCATCACAGCCTGGTCTTCTTGCCCAGTAATTGTCCGTGGGGTGCTAGTGGTGGGGTCAGCAGGAGGGGGGACAGCAGGAGAAAAGGGCATGAAAGGAGCAGGAGGGGAGCCCTATTTCCCCACTTCTTACTCCTTGAGAAGCATGAGCCTGCATCTTCTGGCTGCAGTCTGTGGGGATTGGTTCACCATGTGTCCGTGTCTGGTTCACCATGTGTTTCACTCGCCCAGAGCTTCTCCAACTACCCCACCAGTCTACTAGCGCCAAGATGGAAGCCAGTCAACGGGAGGGTCCAGCTGTGATGGTCTCCCTGGATGATGGTGCCTGGTTATCCAGGCTGTGGAGCCAAGACTACAAGAAAGTCACCCAGGTCCCCTCAGCCCTGTCTTGGAGCTAAAGCCAAGAACCCCTCACCCTGAACCTCAAGTCTAAGTTCCCATTCTTTAATTAGAGCGGTCATCAGAGACCCCATAGGACCCCTGGGCCCTGGAGGGTGCTATCTTCTGGGGAGGGGGTGCTCAGGCCAACTAGGGCAATGTCCTAGCAGAAAAACCCAGCCAGGATGCTGGACAGCTGGGGCCTATCCAGGCAGCTTTAAGGACAGCTATTGGTCAGGTGGCCCGGGAGACTCCAACTCTGCCTTCTCTGAGCCATGTGACCTTGGGCAGGCTCTGGCTTTGATTGCTCTTTGAGCCTTGTCCAGGCAACAAGGCGTTTAATATCACCTGGGCAGAGATGTAAGGATGCCAGCAGGTGTACATAAAGTCCCAGTACCAAGCTTGGCAGAGGAACTGTTGTCACCCCTTGTGCATGACAGTCCCCTCTGGGCCTCAGTGTATACTCCCGTGGTAAGAGGAGTGAAGGAGAGGGACTCCCGGGGCTTTAGGCAGCTCACACCCTGGCTCTGACAGCCACAGTCTGCCACTTGGCCCTGAGCCCAGGCATGTATGGGCATCCACCAACCATCATGACTGGCAATCATCGCTCAACTTCTTGAATCCCGAGAGCTGTGATGCTTAGAAATGTGAAGTTCAAGGAGGAAGAACCAACATCTGTATATGTTTCTCCTCCTATAAAATTCCTGTCCCAGCAGGGCAACGTGTGGGCTCTGGAGCCAGACAGAGCTGGTGGAAGTCCAGAGACACCACACTGTGCAACCCTGAGTGAATGAGGTGACCATAGCCTCTCTGAGCCTCAGTATCTCCATCTATGGAAGTGGAACAATCTTTAGCCAAGGAACATGGCCCTGAGGACCTCAGGAGGGACAGGTGAATGACAGGCACATGGTAAGCCCTTGGCCCGTCATGGCTACACTAACATGAGCTCTCCTTGTGTCTCTGAAGAAGTCAGGCCTATAGGTGGGAGGATTCATCAGGGTCACACCCAAGTAGAGACCCTCATGTGCTCTGCCCCATCTGACAGTCACTATCTGAAGGTTTGAGCACACCTCAGAAAAGGCACACTTACCTCTTTGGCGAGTTTTTCTGCCTGATCATAGAAATTGGTTTCCATCAATCCAAAAGAATAGATGCCTTTCACATAGCTAAAAACAGAAAAAAAAAACCTTAAAATATAAAAAGATGGACTGGCAGTGGTTTGAATTACGTCCCCCACAAAGGTATGCTGAAGTCCTAACTCTCAGTACCTGTGAATGTGATCTTTTTTTGGAGTGGGGTCTTTGCAGAGGTAATCAAGCTTAGAAGAGTTCATTCTGGATTAGGACGGTCCATAGTCCAATGACTGGTGTCCTTATAAGAGGGTCATGTGAAAATATAGAGACACCCAGACACAGAGAGATGACAGCAGTTGAAGACAAAGTTAGAGTGAAGCAGCTGCAAGATAACAAACTCAGGTCACCTAGCTCTGTGGGGCATTTCACCAGCCTGAACAGACACAGGGACTGACTCCAAGGAATGCCACCCCTGGAGGCTGAAAGGGGCAGGGAAGAATTCTCCCCCAGAGTATTGAGAGGCCGCTGGTCCTGCTGAACCAGACTTCTGGCCTCCAAAATGGTGAGTACATGTCTGTTGTTTAAGTCACCAGTTAATAGCCCTTTGTTCCAGCAGCCCTACGGGACTGACACATACTTCAACCCCCCCAAGCCCAGCGCTATGCTTCTCAGCTATGCTTCTCAGTAATTTCGTTCTTCCAATTGGTGAGGGACAAAGTGAACATCATCATCCACACAATCATCCCCAAACCCAGCACTGAGAGCAGGTCCTGGCCTCAATTAGCATCCCACCTTCTAAGAATCAACGCAGGACCTCCACTTGAGGATGATGAGGGTCCTCTTCCTCCAGTCTGCCTGGCGACATCCACCCAGAGGCGTGGCCCAGGGGCACCTCCCTGGGAAGCCATTGTGATCTATGGCTTGCCCAAGACTCCTCCTTTGTTTCTGAACCCTGTGTGTGATCCCCTCCCCAGCCTGGAATGCATTTAGTAGACAGCCAGGATCTTCTCCTGGTCCAGAACTCCTATAGGCCAGGCCCTTCCTGTCCAAATCACTCTCAACTCAGGCCTAACCCAGGAGGGCTTAAAGACACCTCGCTGAACAAATACACATTTCTCATCTGCAACCACTGGCACCCAAGTGTCCAGGGCAGTCATACATGAAAGAGACATTCTTTCCTGTGTTTTTTTTTTGGGGGGGAGGTCATATGAAAACAAAACAGAGTTACGGTGTTTTTATTTGAAACTCAGAAATTAGCTTTACTACTGTGCACAGAGGCCAGTTCTAGCTTTTGCTATTCATTCTTGTAATGTTCTAGAGCAGTGGCTTCCAGACTTATCTCTTTTTAAAAAAAAATTTAATTACCAGGGTCATTTAACCAACATTTAAACATTTATTGCATGATTGCTATGTGCCAGGTACTATTAGGCTCTTGTACTACTAATTTTATGTGTCAACTTGGCTAGGCCATGGTACCCTGTTGTTTGGTCAAACACCTGTCTAGAGGTTGCTGTCTAGATGAAGGTATTTTTTAGATGTGTAATATTTAAATCAGTAGATTTTGAGTACAGCAGACCCTTCATAATACAGGCGGGCCTCATCTAATCAGCTGAAAGCTTTAAGAGAAAAGATTGAAATCTCCAGAAAAAGAAGAAATTCTGCTGCAGTCTGCCTCCCGATACAAGGCTGTAACATTGAATCCTCCAGGAAATTTCCAGCCTGTTTCCCCGCCCTCCAGATTTTGAACTTGCCAGCCCCCCCACAATCACATGAGCTAATTCCTTAAAATAAATCTCTTCATCTATCTCTCTCTCAGAGACAGATACATGTGCTATTGGTTCTGTTTCTCTGGAGAGCCCTGACTCATACAGCTCTCCAGCTGATTAACCTGTTTGAACCTCACAACTATCCTGTGATTAAGCTGTAGTGGAGTTGATCACATGTGGTGACACATGTGATGGTCATTGGAGCTGTTCACACACATTTCAGACCTCCTCTTCACAAGTACATGGTAGAACTGTAACTGTACATCCTGGTTTCTTATGGGTGGTTAAGTCATGTGATCAATTTTGCCAACGACTTGGAAGTAGCAGAGTATCCCTTTCATTCTGAGCACTTAATTGCCATTGTGAGCTTCTCAGGAGAGCTCATTTTTCCTTCTTAGTAACTGATGTGTCCAGAGGACAGTTGCTTCATCACCTGGAGGACATGGTGGCAGAAACCTCACCCTCCTAAGATTGACATGTAGTATGAGTGAGAAATAAGCCTTTGCTGTGATAAGCTTTGGAGAAGAAGACCTAAGGGATATTTGTTACTGCAGCAAAAACAATCCTGTTCTGATTGATGCATAATGTTATTATGGAGACCATGAGCCACAGGTGGCATGAAAAAAATAAGCCTTTGAACTGTAAAGAACTAGGAGAATAGCAACACTAATCTCATTATTTTTAGGAGAGGGCCAAGGAAGTTGCCATGTTTTTAGGGAAGAAGAGAAACATTAAGACACAGAAATTATATAATTTCTAGCTTAGCACATACCTGCTGAGGGGGATGTCAGGTGTCCAGAAGGGATAAATTCGAGCAACAGAATCTCGCATCTGTTCTTGGAAGCCCAGGTAAAAGTAGGCATCATGGGAAAATTTCAGGGCCAGCATGTCTGTCGGATGGTCCCGGAGAATCTGTTCCCATAGTTCACAGGCTTTCGGAAAGTTCCTAGAAACCAAGAGAGATTTCTCAGCAACACTGAACCCACATGGGAGAGTGTAAAAGGCAGTTTCTCACCAGTGTCATGGTCTGAAACTGAACAGGTTTAAAAAATTTCTGTGTTAGGTTACAACTCAGAACATTGAAAAACCAGTGGGAAATTTTACTCTTTAGTTCAAATAAAAACAACAACAACAACAAAACAAAAAAACCGGTTTAACAGATTTAAACACAATCCCATTGGAGACCATGAGCCAGCTGCAGGAAGTCTCCAAGGTAGAATTTCACACTGGGCTGATTCACCAAGAAGACTGGGCAGGACTTTCTTAGTCTCAGGGCTCAGACCCCCCCAAGTGCCTGCACAATCAGCTCAGGTCACCTAGCTCTGTGGGGCATTTCACCAGCCTGAACAGACACAGGGACTGACCCAGAGGAAGAGGGCAACCTCTGTGGAGAGAGAGCAGGGGGTTGATCTGGAAGGCAGTACGAGGGCAAGGAGAATATGAGTGAATGTTTTCTTCTCTCTTCTAGTTATTTCTGCAATGTGGCCCTATTATTCTTGTAATGAAAATAATATACAATTATTTAACAAAGAAAGAAAGTTACTTTAAATACTACGTTGGGGATCCTGGTCAACTACTTCCTCATTCAGCACTCAGCTAAGGATAGAGCAGCAGGCAGGATGCGAGTTTCTTTCTTTCTTTTTTTTTTTCTTTTTGGGTTAGAGTCTCACTCTGCCACCCAGACTGGAGTACAATGGCACATTCATGGCCATCATAGCCTTGACCTACTGGGCTCAGGCGATCCTTCTCCCTTAGACTCCCAAGTAGCTGGAACTACAGTTGTGTGCCACCGTGCCCAGCTAGGATATGATTTTCAATCAGAGGATCTCATGATACTTCATCACTCCCAGGCAATCCCCCTCTCCAGGGCAGCAGGACCATCTGTGATATCACCCAGCATAGCCTCAGAGTGCCAGCCCCCAGCCCAGGGAGGCCTCTCACCCCTTGGCAAACGTCTCTACTGCAGACACGTGCAGCTGTTCTCGGTGTGTCAGTGGCTGGGTTTTTGAAATCTCGACCATCATCTTCACAGCCAGGTCCAGTTCTTTGTCCAGCCTCACAGAGCTTCCAGTGCCAATCAGCATGAGGCCGTTAGAAATGGCATGGCCCATTGCTGGCAGAAGGTTAGAAAACAGCTGGTGATTCAGATGGCCCAGTTCAACTCAGTTTAGGCCCCACATGTGAAACAGACACCCCAGGGAAAGCAAGACTGGCAGCTGTAGGCTGTGTGCTGAGGCCCTGCCCACAGCCTAGGACTCAGCCTTGGTCCTTGTGGATGTAGTGGCAAGCCTAAGAGTACTCACAAATATTTGTCTAACAAGGACATTCTGGTGAGTGCCAATGTCCAAAGCACCTTCCTCCTTCACTGGATGAATGGGTTAGGGGCTGTCCACAGACTCATCAGCTGATGTCACCACAACTGCACACAGCCTCCCAGAAATCACTCAGTGGATGCCGCTTAGGGGGACTGGTCCAAGAAGATCACAGACCCTACCTGGACTTCCCAGCCCCCACCTTGGGAGAGGTAAGGTGTCCCACCTTGGGAGAAGCAAGGTGTCCTAGAACCCAGTCACAGTGCTGGGACCACCCCTGTGGTTCCCACTTCTGATCTGGAGTCGAGGTCTGCTGAGAGGGCCTAAGCCCGTCCCTGGCTACTGTGTTCCCCTCTGCTGGGTTCAGCTTTCCCCATTCTTCCCCAGCTCTTTCCTTGCCCTTTTCTTGCCAGGGTAGTATAAACCTCCTGCCTTTAGTCTGATCAGGCTATAGCAGGGTGGGAAGGGTGTCCCTCATTGGTCCTTCTCCTAGACCCAGAACCTTGCTGAATACTGGGGCCACCCACCTGAAATACACTATTTTGATCTTCCCATGTCCATCACACACACTACTTGCCTTGATGCCAGCCTCTGCCACCAACTGGTCCCCACCCTGCCCCAATCACTCTGGGTGAGGCCTCACTTGTACCCTGGCCAAGGCTGCAGTAGCCATCTCTCATGTTCTAGGGGGTCTGAGTTTTGGATTCAGGCAGCTTTGTCTAACCCTAGCCCTTCAACCACCTGAGTGGCTTCGGGTTCGTGTCTTACTCTTGCTGACCCTTGGTTTCCTCATCTGAGAAATAGGATCAGTGTCTTCCTTGCAAAAATGGATGGCCACTAGAAAATAAATTTGAAAAATGCCTTCTAGTGGAACCTGGCTTTGTTTTTTTGTTTGTTTTTTTCTTTTTGAGTTGGAGTCTCACTCTGTCGCCCAGACTGGAGTGCACTGGCCACTCCCGGTCACTGCAGCCTCA
Organism: Carlito syrichta; assembly: GCF_000164805.1. Lineage (NCBI taxonomy): Eukaryota > Metazoa > Chordata > Mammalia > Primates > Tarsiidae > Carlito > Carlito syrichta. The sequence continues at coordinate 286,611 of NW_007070887.1, read as the reverse complement.
ACCTGCTGGGCTCCGGCGATCCTTCCGCCTCAGCCTTCCAAGTAGCCGGAACTACAGGTGTGTGCTACCATGCCCGGCTGATTTTTTGATTTACTGTAGAGATGAGGTCTCGCTGCTCAGGCGGGTCTTGAACCAGCGGACTCAGGCAATCCACTCACCTCAGCCTCCCAAAGGCGCGGGATTACAGGCTGAGCCACCGAGCCCGGCTGGAACCTGGCATCTTTATGGAAGCAGCTGTTATTCCAAACACAAGAGTGGCTGTCATCGTCCCTTCCTCTGTGCAAATGGCAGTACTGTGGCTGCCACTCAACCTGCCTTCCCCAACCCAACTGAGTCCCTGGGGTCAGGGAATGAGAGGGGCTGGATCTGTGAAACTGGGCTCCTCAACCCAGGAAAAGCATTGCTCACCAAAGGTTGGATCTGCTACCTTGAGCTCTGAAAGGCAGCCCTCAATGCCACCGAGACTCTTGTCATTGGTCCATTTCACATACTGAAATAAAAGAAAGTTATCTCCATGGAGTCCTTGGATGATATTAATGAAGGCATGTACCTAAATCCAGATTTTTTAAATTTCTAAAACATTGTTTTCCGAACTCTAACCCAAAGAAAACATAACTCAGTTGATCGCATATGAAGAAATTAAACACATGTAACTCGAGGCACACTTTCTAGGGCTGGTGATGCTGCCGTTTCCAAAAAAGAAACATCAAAAGGAAGGTGACCTGCTGTACAACATCAGCCTCTTCAGCTCTACGAGGGGTCTTGGAATTGGTCACCACAATAGGAACATTACTGCTTCTTATCATTCCTTTAAAAAATAACCACAGTAGCTCGGCATGGTGGCTCATGCCTGCAATTTCAGCGCTTTGGAATTACAGAGGGAAGGACTGCTTGAGGCCAGGAGTTTGAAACCAGCCCAGGCAATACAGCAAGACTCCCTCTCTTAAAAAAAGTGAAAATTAGCTGGTGTGGTGCCAGCTACTCAGGAGGATGAGGTAAGAGGATCGCTTGAAGCTCAGGAGATCAAGGCTGCATTGAGCCATGATCGTCCCATTGCACTTCAGCCTGGGCAGTAGCATGAGACCTTGTCTCTAATAAAGAATAATAATCACAGCAAACATTCATTATAGAGAGTTAGAAAGATTCTCTCAAAAGGCGAAAGATAAAAACGGACACTAATATCATCTTATCACCATTTTTGGCAACCTGGTGTATTTGTTTCTAGCCCTTTTTTGAAATGCCTCTTTTAAAAAATTCTAAACCCATAATAATACACTGGATTTTTAAGTATGCCCTTTCCATCATCTACCCTAATCTACACAGAATTAGCAAATACATTTAAACAAGTTACAGGGGAGTTGGCACAGAGATTCAAAGAACCCAAACTCTGATACAGGGTGGCACAGAGATACCAATACACAGGACAGAATATGCACAGGCTAGGAGGATGAGCAGCCACTGAATTGGGGAATGTGAGGTGTAACAATTAGAGTGTTCTATTAGAAGCCAATGAGGTACAGGAAGGGCCAGGGGGCCGACGGTAAACACAAAATAGACAAATAGCTCAAGCACACACAGTGGAGTCCCTCGGCAAAGACAGACAGAACAGGAGACATAACCATGGCATAGCTAATGGCATGTCATTAGTCTTTTCTTGTTCAATCTGTATGCTTCTAGGAGCTTCCTTGGTCCTTGTGTTATATATAGCAGTCTCACCACTCTCGAAAAAGGCTAGCTTTAGCTTTCTCCATCAGTGTATTTAAACCAAGGCACTTTCTGGTTCCGTCTCTAACTCATGGTACAACTTTAAACTCAAGTAGGTTCAACACTCTGGGCCTCAGTTTCCCTATCTGTCAAACAAACTTGTTCTGGAACTGTAGAATCCTTCATTGATGTAGAAATGATAGGTAATGGGGCAGAAGGTCTTGACACAGCCCTAGATGAGAGCAATATGTTCACAGACTGGTCTCAGGACAGGATCCCACAACCTAAGAGGCAGAGCCTCACATCTAACCCACAGCAGACCACAGTGGGACGCCCACAGTGGGAGGCTCAGCACCCTCACAAAGCCATCCCCAAGCGAGTCCACTGCTGTCCTCCTACTACTCAGGAACCTCAAGAAGGTGAGTGCAGAGCCCCTCAGCCACGCCATGGGCCGGCAGAGATGTTTCCACATGCTCTCATATGCTCCAGTACAGAGTACATAGATTTTATTACCTTCTATTGCTAAAGAAACAGTGCAATTTAAAAAGTACTCACCAAGTTAAAAACCCTCCCCGTAGACCTTTACAGAAGGGGACACCACTTCTCTTCGCAAGCATACCTGGGTCAGGGTGGCATCAAACAGCTTGCAGGCTTCGTTGCTTGTGGTGGAGAGTGGGAGCCCTGCATCTTTCCATGCCTACACACAGCAAGAAAGTATTACCAGGGCCTTATTCCAAGGAGCCCCTCAAACTTAAACACACACAAACTTCAGCCCCCC
>NW_007070887.1:282951-283863 GCF_000164805.1 Carlito syrichta | reverse complement strand
AGAGAGAGAGAGAGAACACACACACACACACACACACACACACACACACACACACGCACACGCAGTCGAGCACTGGCACAAGTTGAGCCTGGGCTGGGACAGACCCCCAACCAAATTCCAGCAGCCTCTAAATAGCTGTGTACCCTCAGACAAAATCCTCCCTCTCAGACCTGCAGTGGCCTCCTCTATAAAACAGGCCTAGGAGGACAGACTAGGGTAACTATAAAGTGTCAGTCAGGGAGTGAGTAGGTATTCAGTAAACGGGAGTCTTTGATCTCTGTGAGAGGTCTGGTAAGGTAAAACAGAGGAGGGTGGTCTTTCTATCTGGCTGGTGGTGTACACTAACCACCACCACCACAATTCTTCTCACTCTCCACTACATCAGACATTCAGACCTCCAAGTCTATCTATCAGTGGAAACATCAGATAGATTTGTAATGGCTGCCTTGGCACACAGTCTGGAGACTCCTTTGGGCAGAGGAAATGCCCTTTACGCCTGGCCAGCACAGAAAACCTCTTCCTTGGGTTGGTACTGAGTAGCTGTGGACAAGTAGTCTCACCCCCTGACCTCCACTTTCCTCATGTGCAAAATAGGCTCTCTGCCCTGGGTGGGTTAGAAGGAGACGCTCACTATAACCCAGTGTCCCTGCGTACCATGCCATGCCCAGAGAGCTATGCTTTTTAGGAAGTCTTGGAGTCTCCCTGGGCCCTCAACAGGCGCTGCTTATTTCCCTTGGTGGGTAATAAGCCCCTCTGGTTCCTTCCCTGGGGGCCGCAGATGCGCCCGTGCGCCCAGGACTGACCCCCGCGCCTCTCGCCTGGGCCAGGTCCACCGCCAGTCCGCCTTGCCGTGGCCCTCCTGACATCTATTGACCTAATCCTGGGTCGTCTGCAGGCCCGATTTCGCCCCGC
>NW_007070887.1:275668-282732 GCF_000164805.1 Carlito syrichta | reverse complement strand
TGGGGGTGTCGAACACGGAAGGGGCGGGGCGTCGTGGGGGCGGGGCGGGTGCGGCCGCCCGCTCCTGATCTCTCACTGGTGAGTTTCGTACAGACCCGCCCTGGTGGGACACTGGTCCGCCCCCCAGGCTCGACCCGACAACTCAGCGCAGCGGGGGATCAGCCAGGTGGGAGGTCTCCGAGGGGCGTCTGCGGGCTCCCCTTCTCCGTGACTGCGGGAATCAGGACGGGGCTCGAAGGGGACACTTTGGTTGAGCCTCCGTGTATGTGCCTCCATATCAGACTGAGAGCCTGGGCGGGAGCGCCAGAGGGCCAGCCCGGGAATGTACGGGTACCTCCCCCGCCCCAGGCCAGGGTCTTTTTCCTGCTGGGGACCCGCTAGGGGAGGCGGCTGCAGTCAGATCCCTAGGGAGGCAGGGAGCCCTGGGACAAGTTCAAGTTTTATATAGTCCCACTCGGAAACCACCCCCACGCGAACAACACACACACAGATGTTATTTTTGACCAACATATCACAGACCGGCTTTATGCGTCGTCCCCCGCTGTCCTGGGTCCCATCTCCCTCCCTTCTCAAGGATTTGCAACGGAAATATTTCTTCTCTCTCCTGCAGTTGCGGCTTCACCCTCTGGACCGAACTGAGCTCTGCAGTCTGCCACAAACCTGCTCCAGGCCAGTGGGTTCTCTCCTAGTTAACCTCAGGATAACCTGAGGGATAACCTCGCCTCCCTCCCTTCCCTCCCCCAAGGATATATAAGTCAAGTGAGTAGTGCAAGTGCAGAAGCAGATCCTGTCTTCATTTAAAATGTTATTTTATAGCCGGGCGTGGTGGCTCGCACCCGTGGTTCCAACTACTTGGAAGGCGAGGCAGAAGGATTACCTGAGCCCAGCAGGTCGAGGCTGCTATGGCCATGAGCGTGTCACTGCATTCCAGCCAGCCTGGGCGACGGAGTAAGACTCCGATTCAAAAAACAAAAAAAACCAGTTATTTTCACCGTGAGTTTTTAAAATTAATTTTGATTTTCAAAATATTGCATTAAAATATTTGTGAGATGAAATTATATAAAGCTCTAGGAGAAAACATAAGGTTAAATCTTCATGACCTTGGATTTGGCAATGAATTCTTAGATATAACAACACCAGGACAAGCAACAACAACAACAAAATAGATAAATTGTACTTCATCAAAATTAAAAACTTTGGGCGTGGTGGCTCACTCCTATACTCTCAGCACTTTGGGAGACTGAAGTGGGATCACCTGAGCCCAGTAGTTCGAGACCAGACTAGGCAACATAGCGAGACTCTCTCTACAAAAAAATTTTAAAATTAGGTGTAAAAATTAGCTGCTTATAGTCCCACCTACTCAGAAGTCTGAGGCGGGAGGATCACTTGAGCCCAGAAGGTCAAGGCTGGGATGAGCCTTGATTGTGCCATTGCACGATAGCCTAGGCAACAGAGTGAGACCCCAACTCAAAAAAAGAAGAAAAAAAAAAAAAGACTTTTCTGCATCAAAGAATACTCTCAAGAAGGTGAAAAGACAAACTACAAAAGGGAGTAACTATTTTCAGATCATATATTGGGTAAGAGTCTAGTATTCAGAACATATAAGGAATTCTCACAACTCAACAGCAAAATGGCAAACAGCCCAATTTAAAAATGGGCAAAGGATTTGAATTGACATATCTCCAGAGAAGTTCAACACTGAGCATAACATCTTGAAAGTTCATTCAAACTGCTGCAAATTAAAAGAAGCCAGACACGAAAGGTCATATACTATATGACCATATTTACATGGAATGTCCAGAATAGGCAGATCCAGAGACAGAAACTAGGTTGGTGGTGACCAGGGACTGTGGAGGATGGGAATGGGAAGTGATCACTAATAGATTTGAGGTTCCTATTAAGGTGATGAAATTTTCTTAGATAGAGATGGTTGCAAAACATTGTGAGCATAATAATTCCACTGAATTGTGCACTTTTATTTTATTTTTATTTATTTATTTTTTTGAGTTGGAGTCTCACCCTGTTGCCCAGACTGGAGTGCAGTGGCTGCTCCCAGCCACCACAGCCTCGACCTGCTGGGCTCCGGCGATCCTTCCGTCTCAGCCTTCCAAGTAGCTGGAACTACAGGCGCACACGACCACGCCTGGCTAATTTTTTTGATTTATTGTAGAGATGAGGTCTCGCCAAAGTTACCCAGGCAGGTCTCGAACCCACGGGCTCAGACAATCCACTCACCTCAGCCTCCCAAAGTATGAGATTACAGGCTGAGCCACCAAGCCCGGCTGAATTGTGCACTTTTAAATGGTTTTAGTAAACTTTACCTCAATACAAAAATATTATTTGTCTTCATTAATGAATATTTGTTGCCCCTGACCTTTAAATTTTGTGCCTGTGATAAGTGCCTTCTGGTTCCCCTCCTCTCCTCCCCCCAGCCCAGGGTAAACTGGTACCACCACTTTGGAGAAGAATCTGGCAGCACCTGGCTGGCAAAAGTGAAGATGCCCAAACCCCAGTCTCCAACATTCCACTCCCGCACAACAAAAAGGCCCGAAAAAGCCAAGAAAAAAACAAGGAAGGAAGCCTCCCACAGTGTCCATGAGCCAGGTCACCCTTCCAGGCACCTTCTCAAAGATACTACTGAATGGAGCAGGGGTGTCCAACCTTTTGGCTTCCCTGGGCTGCATCAAGTAAAGAGGACGTGTCTTGGATCACACATAAATTATCTAATATAGCTAGTGTATATACATAATAAGACTTAGTTTTTATTATAAAGTTTAAAAAAATGAGACCAATATAAAACTAGTGGGAAATTTGACCTTGTTTTTGTAAAACTAATCTATCAGTTTCTGGTTTGATGAAAGTGGTTGTAAGTGAGTTCTCAAGGTGCTAGTCGGAAATGTTTGTTCAAATTTTGCTCTTTGTGTGCTTCAGAATTGAAAATAGCTGCTCACAAATGTATATGCTACCAAAAAGCAATGTTATGAATAAGGCATGATTATGAACTTCAAAAATGGAAGTATGCATGGAGTCACAAAGAAAATAAACACTTAAAAAGCACATGATGTTAAAAGATTTTGTGGGGCTGCATTACTAGCTGTCCTGGGCTGCATGGTTGGACCTGCCTGGGGTAGAGTTTCAGAAACCATCAGGGAAAATGTTTTTGGAGACCACAGTAAGAGTCAGATATAATGTGGTATTTCCCCTCACCCCTTCTGAGTGGCAGGGCCTTCCTGGAGTTCCCCAGACCTGTACCCCTGGAGGCCTGGAGTCCAGAGGCTGGTGTTAGCTGATGACAGCAACACTGAGGGAGCAGAGAGCACAGGGGCTATAATGGGTAAGGCCATACTCCTGGCTGGTCAGCGTGAAGCATGCTCATGTGTTCTCTGGCCTAAATGTGGCCTTATTTAGGGAAAGGAGAAGCAGGGAGCAGGCCTTTGTCAAAGGGGTGTTTTGGAGGGCCAAAAATCTGCAAATCTGTAAGATGTCAAGGTTATCCCTAAGTGAGGAACCACAGATGAGAGACTCACAGTCTCACAGAGTGATCTTCTGAAGAGCCCAATCATGCCCTCCAAGAAAGAGTAAGTTTTGCAGGCAAGTACAGCCAGATGACATCAAGAACAAAGGTACAGGCCAAATAGGGCCCCCTCCCCATGACCTTCCTTTATCACTTCCGCCTTGGGGATCAGAGATGACCTGGAGAGAAGGCAAAGGCCAGAGTTGGAGAGAAGTTAATGCAGAATGAAGTCAGTTGGAGTTTTGACTATTACCTAAGCCATGTTAATTACTGCAAAACACTTTTTTAAACTAAAGGTGAGCAGAGAACTTTTTAGCCAAGGGGTGAGAAAGATTGAGGCTCACAGTGAGTCTGAATGAGCAGGGGATGGGGGAGAGGAGATGAAAATTCTTTTTCTTAAAATTTGAGATCTGTTTAGCCAACATTCTGGTTATATTCATGAGGGAACATCAGCGTGCTTGGCAACATCATTTGTATGGAAAACAACCTTGACCATCATCAATAAGAGAACAGATAAATTATAATATTCTGCCTCAGTAGACTACTATGCAGTTGTGAAAATGCATAAACTAAAGCTCCATGAATCAACATGAGGGATTCTCACAAATACAGTCTGTAGAAGGACATGTGCAATATGATGGCATTAAAAGTTCAGTAACATGCAAAACAATAAATTGCTAAGAAAACTGTCGCTAGGTGGTAAAACAATAAAGAAATGCATGAGAATAATAAAAACTAGAGCTGGTTAATGGTTACCCCTGGGAGGGTGCAAGGGATTCTCCCTTGAGGGGCCCACTAGGTTTGCAACCATACTGGATGCAATTTTTTACTGGAGTGTGGATACATGGATGTAAAGACCATCCATGTATCCACACTTCAACAAAAAATTGTACGTCTTAGATATATATATATAATTTTTTGAGTTGGAGTCTCACTCTGTCGCCCAGACTGGAGTACAGTGGCCGCTCCCGGCCACCGCAGCCTTGACCTGCTGGGCTCCGGCAATCCTTCCACCTCAGCCTTCCAAGTAGCTGGAGCTATAGTCACGCGCTACCACGCCCGGCTGATTTTTGATTTATTGTAGAGATGAGGTCTCGCCAAGTTGCTCAGGCGGGTCTCGAACCTGCGGGCTCAGGCAATCTACTCACCTCGGCCTCCCAAAGGCGTGGGATTACAGGCTGAGCCACCGAGCCTGGCTTCCACTCAAACTTTTGCCCCTACCACGCCACTCCCAGTGCTCTTGCCCAGTACACCAAAGACCTTCCTATTCCCAAATCCAAGGGCCATTTCTCCTACTTCATCTCCCCAACTTCAGCCACATCTGATATGCTGGATACATCCTGTTTCTGGAAACCTTCTTCCCGTAGCTTCCAGAACTCCATCCCCTGTCCAGCCCTACCGCCCCACTCTCCTCCTTCTCCATCTCCACCATTTACAGCTAGATCTTTAAACACTGGAGAGCTCCAGGCTCTATCCATTTCTCCTGGGTGCCTCCTTCCCACATGACCTTTGATAACCCCAATCTGAGTCTCTAGCTCTGTATTTTCCCTTGTTCTAGTCAGTTCTGGCTGCCATTACAAACTACCACAGCTCGGTGGCTTAAACAAACATTTATTTCTCACATTCTGGAACCTGGAAGTCCAAGATTAGGGTGACAGTGCCGTTGAGTTCTTGGTGAGGGCCTTCTTTCCTGGTTTGCACATGGCTGCCTTCTTATGCCTTCACATGCATGTGCACAGAGAGAGGGAGGATGTGGAAGAGGGGGGAGAGAGGGAGTTCTCTTCTTTTACAGCCACTAATCCCATCATGAGGGCCCCACCTTTGTAACCTAACCTTAGTCACCTTCCAAAGCCCCCACCTCCAAATACATTAACGCTGGCAATTCGGGCTTCAACTTTGGAAGGACACAAACATTCACCCCATGACACCCCGAATACCAGACTTAGATGGGGTAATCCACAAGAAACTGTTGACATGTCACCATGTTTGATCTATCAAAGCAGCAATTTCCTGAGGTCCAACCTAATACAGACCCCTTCCTGAACAGAACAAGTATGACATGACCAAAACAGAAGCAGAGTCATACTTGTTTGCTGTTTTTCATTTAACATCTCACATGGGTATGCACCTCTGCCTCCCAGGCTGGAGTGCAGTGGTGTGATCAAAGTTCACTGCAGCCTCAAACTGCTGGACTCAAGCTATCCTCCTGCCTCAGACTCCAGAGTAGCTGGAACTACAGGCATACACTACCACACCCTGCTATTATTATTATTATTATTTGTAGATACAAGGTCTAGCTATGTTGCCTGAGCTGGTCTTGAACTCCTGGCCTCAAGCGATCTTCCTGCCAGGACCACCAAAGTGCTACCCATTCTTTTTAAATGCACATGGAACATACACCAAGACAGATCACATGATGAGCTTTAAAACAAGTCTCAATAAATGTAAAAGGATAAAAATCATACAGAGTGTATTCTCTAACTGAAACAGAATTAAATTAGAAATTAATAACTACAAGATTTCTATGGAAATTCCAAATATCTGAAAATTAAACAACACACTTTAGAATAATTCATGGGTCAAAATTATGACACAAGGGACATTATAACTTTTTAATTGAAAGATAACAAAAATACAACAAATATGTGAGATACAGTTAAGCAGCGTGTAGCAGGAAATTTACAGCTTCAAATGCTTATACTACAACAGAAGAAAACCCTAAAGTCGGTGACCAAAGGTTTCAGCTGAAGAAACTAGAAGAAGGGCAAGGTAAACCTAGAATAAGAAACCCAAAGTCAGACCTCCCTGGGTATCTGGGGATCTCAGTTTCCTCTTGATTCTTCTAATGTTTTGTCATTCGTTTTCCCGAAGGAGTGGGATTCCTGCAAAGAGGCTTCTCGGTGAGTCTGTAAAGAAGCTGAATCGATCCCATTTAGCAATCCCTGATCCCGGGGCCTTTCACACACGTGGGAACAGAGAGGTGGGGAGTGCCCACCTGAAGCCCCCACTGCCAGCCTCGCCGCCCACCTCCAGTGCCCTAGCTGCGCTCTGGACCTCGCCGTCCCTGAGACACCCTCTGCCCCGCGGCCTTCCACGCCGGTGACCCCGCTGTCTCACCTGCCCTCGCGACCTCGCGACCCCACAGCCGTTGAAAGTGCCCCCCGCGGACTTCTCTGTGTCCTCTCAGCTTCTCATGCGCGGCGCCATGTGGCCAGGGCCCGCGCTTCTCCTCTTCCTGGGCCTGGCCCTGGCCCTGGGCCGCCTCCCGCCGCCCCCGGATCCCCTCGGGGTCCCGGCCGCCATCCCGGGGGCGCGGGCCTCGCCGTCGGGCGGCCTCCTCGGGGGCCCTGCCCGCCTCCTCCTGCGGCCCCGCGCGGCCCGGGAGGGTGGCGTCCGCCTGAGCGGTGGCCGCAACCTCTGCTTCTCCCAAAGAAAAGACAGGGACGGGAGCGGGTGAATCTTTTGAAAAAAAATTGTATAGACAGGGTCTAGTTATGTTGTCAGGCTGGTCTCCAATTCCTGGCTGGGTTCCTGCCACCCTGCTCACCTC
>NW_007070887.1:262957-275640 GCF_000164805.1 Carlito syrichta | reverse complement strand
CCCTGGCGTGGTCCGCCCCCCTGCGGCGCTCACTCGGACCCCTGGCCTGGACCTTCCGCCTGCGGCTGCTGGGACCCGGGGGAACCCGGATGGCTCGTGACACCTCCTCCGCCTCCAGCTTCTCTCCCAGCTCCGTCCTGCCTGCCGACCCTGGCCCCTACACCCGCTTTGTGGCCCAAACCAAGTGTCCCACGGAGGGACCCAAGACCGTGGTTTTGGAAGCTGCCAACTCGTCCACCTACAGAGCCATCGAGTCGTCAGTGTCCTGCCAGATAAATTCCTGTGTTATCAGGAAGGTGAAGATTAATACAAATAAAGATGGTTCTCCTGTGCTCTTGCCAAGGAAGGCAGAAACTACCCTCAATGCCACCGTCGACCTAGAGTGCCTAATTGCCCTGACCTATTCCTACCACTGGAGAGTGTTTTCCGTGCCTTCTGTAGGTGATGTGCCAGACTGGACCCAACCTTTGAATCTCCCACAGCTCAAGATGGGGAGAAGTCCATTAGTTTTTCATATCCCCAGCTCTTCTTTGTCTTGGGGGGTGTATGTGTTTAATTTCACAGCGTCCATCACCACATCGAATCCGAAAATGCCTCTGATAGAAGACTCAGATGCCATCTATGTCTGGATTATTCGAAGTCCCCTGCAGGCGGTTATCCTTGGGGATGCCAACATAACAGCTAATTTCACAGATGAGGTGATTCTTGATGGATCAATGTCCTCCGACCCAGATGCAAACAGCCCATTAGAGGGACTCCGTTTTTTTTGGTACTGTACCACAAATCTGAGAAACTACCGTGAAGATCAAATAACAGTAATGAGCAAGGAAATCTGTCATCCAGAGCAGACCAGTCTGAAGTGGCCATGGGCCTCTGGCCCTGTACTAACACTTTTGCCAGAAACACTCAAAGGTGACCATGTGTATTTCTTCAGAATGGTGATACAGAAGGGACACAGAACAGCATTTGCTGATAAAAGGGTTCACGTGTTCCAAGGACCGAGTGCGATAGCACACATTGCATGTATTGAAAATTGTGATAAAACCGTAATTACTTCAGACAGATTTTCTTTATTTCTAAATTGCACAAATTGTGCAAGCCGTGATTTCTATAACTGGTCCATTTTGTCTTCTTCGGGTAGTGAGATGCTATTTGACTGGATGGGGCAAACTGTAACAGGAAGGAATAGTGCTTATCTGTCTGTAAAAGCTTTTGCTTTCGGGCACTTTTTGGAAGCTGAGTTTTGGGTTTCTCTATATCTAGCAAGTTGGAGTGGAGTAACCTCGATCTTCAGGTATTCCTTTATTATAAACCATGGCCCTCAAATTGGAGAATGCAAAATTAATCCAGCTAAAGGAATTGCACTTTTTACTAAATTTGTTGTCCAGTGTAGTAATTTTAAAGACAAGCATATTCCTCTTACATATAAAATAATTGTTTCTGATTTGCAAGGTATTGGTGAAATCAGTTCGGTAAAAGAGAACACTTTGGGGCCCATAATGTATTTGGGGACTAAGCCCACGACACCCCCTTCCTTTCTCCCTGTTGGTGGGTTGGCTAATCATTATGCCACAAAGATATATGCTCAGGTTTATGACTCTTTAGGAGCTTTTTCTCAAGTGACTTTGTATGCCACGGTACAGGCACCTACTGACCAAAACTCATCGAAGATTGTGCTGCATCAGTTACTCAATTTTACCACGGGACCAAGTTCATTGCTATCTACTTTGCTTCAAAATCAGACTTTTTTACCTGCTGGTTACTTACTGTACATAGTAGCTTCTGTTTTGAATAACATGAAAACTGAATTATCTCTCCAAAATGACAAAGTCAGTCTCCGAGAACACCTTGTCAATCAGTCTTTCCTTCTTCCTATAGGAACTTTGGAAGAAATTGGTCAGGTAGTCAGCACTGTTACCAAATTAACCCAAAAAACTTCTGAATTCACTCGAGATGCTCAGAAACGTGCCACAGTGAGGATATGGCAAGTAAATCAAGCCCTGCAAGAGTATCAACAAAAAAATAAACACTTTCGCTCTGAACAAATAGAAACTGTGAGCACTGGAACGTTAACGAGTTTGTCTAACATCCTTAAACTGATTTCCCCTCAGGAGGTGGTTGAAGATCCTTTCTATGTAATAGAATCTCTATCAGATACAATATTGGCTAATAAAGTGCCAGAGAGTGAAACCACTGGATTGAGAACCCCCAACTTTAACATGTATGTCAGGAAAGTTGAAAAAAGAAATGTTACCCAGGCCTTCAGAAAGGAGAAACACTGCCGAAATTGTTTTTATCCAACACTCAATGTGAGCAGTGTTCCTGATCTACCTGCAAATGCTCCGGTTTCTGTGATGTTTTGTGAGTTCACAGAGGACCCCTTTCCTTGGTTAAGTGATCAGGACGTCACTTCAGTAGAGGTGGTTGGATTCCGAATGACAGGAGTCACAGGTAATGGTAATGTGACGGAGATTACCCCTGATGTAGCAGAAATATACCTTGTCAGAAAAAACCTGACCTTTGCAACTTTTAATCTCACAGTGGGACCTGACAGTGAGGTTGATGGGTCCTTGAAGAGGACGACAGGGGCGTTCAGCTTTGAAGTGGACAGCAGAATGCTTAGGGAGGTGCTGGTCCACATCGTGACAGAAGTGACTGTGTTGTTTACTGTGTTGGTATATGCAGGCAGTCAGGTCATCCCCACTGCCTTGGTCGCCACCTTCCTTGTATCCCATGACATTCCTCCAGTTGCCAACCCAAGTACCCTGTTTGATCCAGCCTGCGCAGTGAGGAAGGCCCGCGTGGTCTGCCTCCCTCTGTCCCTGCTGCAAGTTATAGCCCAGCGCAGCCACGCGTCCCAGTGTGCTGTATCTGTGGTTCTGCAGGCACCTCGTTTTGTCATAAAGCCCAATGAGAAGCTGGTGAGAATTTCTCTTTTTAGCATTCAATGCTTGGACATGTATGGGATTCAGGGGGAGTGGAGAGAAGATAACTGCATTCTTGGTGAGAAGACCACCTGGGACAAGGTACACTGTATCTGTAAGAACGCAGTGAGGACCAGGAGGCAGCTAGACACAATCAGACTAGCCAACATTCAGCTGCATACTCACTATGTGATGGCCAGGGTTATTGTGGTCCCTAATCCTGTGGATCTGAGGTTCACGGTCATCAAGAATATTCACCAAAACCCTGTGACCCTCTTCACTGTGCTTTTCATTATGCTCCTATACACGATCCTTGCTTTCTGGGCCTTGCACAGGGATGAAATGGACCAGTTTCTTCGGGATCATGTGATAGTTCTACCTGATAATGACCCTTATGACAACATATGCTACTTGGTCACTGTTTTTACAGGAAGTCGTTGTGGGTCTGGGACCAGGGCCGATGTCTTTATGCAACTTAGGGGAACAGAGAGTAACAGTGATATGCATTGTTTAAGCCACCCACATTGTAAAGCTTTCTACCGAGGAAGCATTAACACTTTCCTCCTAACGACAAAAAGTGACTTGGGGGACATCCATTCCATTTACGTGTGGCAAAACTATGAGGGCAATTCGCCTAGCTGGTATTTAAGTAGAATCAAAGTGGAAAATCTGTTTAGCAGACACATTTGGCTGTTCATATGCCAGAAATGGCTTTCTGTGGACACCACCTTGGATGGAACATTTTATGTCACCCACCCAGATGAGCCTCTGAACAGAAAAGATTTTTTCCTTATAGATGTGAGTAATAAGCTAGCGAAAAAACACATGTGGTTCTCTATTTTTGCTGGTGTCACTACTAAATCATTCAGTAGGCTCCAAAGATTGTCTTGCTGCTTAGCAATGCTGCTAAGCTCTCTTCTTTGTAATATTATGTTCTTTAATCTAAATAAACAAGAACAAACTGAGCCAAAAGAGGGGCGCTACATCAGATCAATGATGATAGGAATTGAAAGTGTCTTAATTACAATCCCTGTGCAATTATTAATAACTTTTTTGTTCACCTATTCCCAGAAGAAACCTCAAGTGAATCTAGATGAGGTGTCTCCTCAAAAGCATCCCCTGATGTCAGAAGAAAGTGTATACTGGAAAGAACGTTTGGAAAAGTGGCATACTTATGAAACTGTTGAGGAACATGCCAGGAAGGCCACAAAACCTGCATCTCAGGGAAAGCCTCAGCTTCCTAACACTTCTGTTAAGGCAACCTTGAAAAAAAAGCACCAGCCCGAGAAACCAGAAACCAAGGCCTCTAAGACCCACAGACCAGACACAAATGCCAATAACAACAAAGAAAACACAAATGCCAATAACAACAAAGAAGATAATAAAGATGCCTATTCTGAAGATCACTCTTCCCAGAAGAATCTCCCACACCCTGAAAAAAAGCCCCAGATCGTCCTGCCTTGGTGGTGTGTTTATGTGGCTTGGTTCTTGGTGTTTGCCACTTCTAGCGTATCTTCATTCTTTATTGTATTTTATGGACTGACTTATGGCTATGAAAAGTCAGTAGAATGGCTCTTTGCATCTTTTTGTTCATTCTGTCAGTCGGTTTTTCTGGTGCAGCCATCTAAGATTTTACTTTTGTCAGGCATTCGAACAAAAAATCCCAAGTATTGTAAAAACCTTTCATGGTCAACCAAGTATCAATATACTGAGATCAGATTGCATGGAATGAGTACACATCAAGATGAAATGCAGAAGTTACATGACCACATCATTCAAATCCGAGCCTCCAGGATGTACCAGCCCCTCACAGAAGATGAGATTAGAATATTTAAAAGAAAGAAGAGGATCAAGAGAAGAGCTTTCCTGTTCCTAAGTTACGTTCTAACTCACTTTATCTTTCTAGCCCTTCTGTTGACCCTGATCATTCTACTGTGCCACACTGACAGCTTTTACTATAATCAGTTTCTTCACAATCACTTTTCTGTGGACCTTGCTAATGTGACTAAGCTGGAAGACATCTATAGATGGCTAAACAGTGTGCTGTTGCCTTTGTTACACAATGACCTGAATCCAACGTTTCTTACTGATAGTTCGTCTAAAATCCTTGGCCTTCCATTGATGAGGCAAGTGAGAGCAAAACCTGGTGAAAAAATGTGTCTACCCGCCAAAAAGTTTGGGCCAAACAGCATTGAAGGAGAAATTCATTGTCATCACAAATATGGTGTTGACCCAGAAGACACAAAATGCTATTCTAGCTTTTGGAATGAAGTTAGTAAGCGGGCTATAGACAAGAATACCGATGGGTTTACTTATAAGCCTCAAGAAAAGCAATGGGTGCATTATTCCTATGGACTGTTACATACCTATGGATCAGGAGGGTATGCATTCTATTTTTTTCCAGAAAAACAGCAATTTAATTCCACACTGAGGCTCAAAGAACTTCAAGGAAGCAACTGGCTTGATGAAAAGACATGGGCTGTGATTTTGGAACTAACAACTTTTAATCCAGATGTTAATCTGTTCTGTAGCATTTCGGTTATATTTGAAGTATCTCAGCTAGGAGTTGTCAACACAAGCATATCTCTTCACTCTTTCTCACTTGCTAATTTCGACAGAAAAACTTCAGCAGAAATCTATTTGTACGTGGCCATTCTCATTTTTTTCTTAGCTTACATTGTTGATGAGGGTTATATCATTATGCAAGAAAGAACTTCCTACATGAGAAGTGTCTATAATTTGCTCAACTTTGCTTTAAAGTGCATATTTACTATGTTGATTGTGCTCTTTCTCAGGAAACATTTCCTGGCCACTGGCATGATTCAGTTTTATTTGTCAAACCCCCAAGACTTCATTCCCTTTCATGCAGTTTCTCAAGTTGATTACATCTTGAGGATAACTTTGGGCTTCTTGTTATTTCTGACAATTTTGAAGACCCTCAGGTATTCCAGATTCTTCTACGTTGTGCGCCTGGCTCAGAGAGCCATCCAGGTAGCCCTTCCAAGCATCTGCCACATGGCACTTGTGGTATCTGTGTATTTCTTTGTATACGTGGCTTTTGGTTACCTGGTATTTGGTCAGCATGAGTGGCACTACAGTAATTTGATTCGTGCCACTCAGACTATATTTTCCTATTGTGTTTCAGCTTTCCAGAACACTGAATTTTCCAATAATAGGATTCTTGGGGTCCTGTTCCTCTCATCTTTCATGCTGGTAATGATCTGCATCTTGATAAACTTATTTCAGGCAGTGATTTTGTCCGCCTATGAGGAAATGAAGCAGCCCGTGTATGAGGAACCATCAGATGAAGCAGAAGCGATGACCTATCTGTGTCGCAGGTTAAGAACTATGTTTAGGTTTCAGACCCCACAATCTGGGGCCAAAGATGAGCCTGCGTTCTTTATTGACATGCTGTATGGGCAGCCAGAGAAGAACAGCTACCGGTATCTGGGGCTGAAGACCAGAAACATCAATGGGAAGAAAATGGTGTACCTCGTTGTTTGATGAATGATCATCTCTAAAGACACAAGCAAGCATTTCTGTAAATGCTGAGTTTGTGAGATTAAGGAATGTTAGTGGCTCAGTCATGCTTTCTACCCATATCCCTCACGATGTACGCCCCCTACCTTTGGAAGTATCCCCACTCTTGGCCTCTGTTCTTGGGAACATGAACGTAGGAGTGTAGTGTAGCATCTGGGGGAGTGAGGAGGCTCACTGTGTGAGACACCTGGATTGATTTCCCTTTAGAGGGGGAACTGCATGACTCGATACAGGGGCCACCCTCATTTCTTTGGAACCTGTAGCAGGTTTTAGAGCCATTGGTTTTGAGAACCAGATTTGAGAGAGAGAGTTAAAGAGGCCCCACCCTGGACCTGGCCAAGGTGGAACGTTGTCCAGGTGCTTCTGTGCTCCACCCAAGCTGGTCACCGATGACCTGCTGCCCCAGCGCAGAGCTCCAGACTCCAGTGCCTCGCTAGGAGTTCCCACTGGAGACCAGGGCTGGAGAACCTCCACTCAGTCTTCCTAGGCCAGGGCCTATGAGGAGTTCCAGGACTTGCCCTCGTGCTTGGAATCCAGAGATCAGAAGTCTGGAGCATTCCACTAATTCCTTAAAGCTACTGCAAATGAATGCAACATTTCAGAACATTTTCTGACTTAGAGACATGGCTTTTGTGAAACAACAAAGAGGTGCATGAGAGTTCCCATTGAAATATGGTAAATGTTCTATGTGTTGAATATAGCAACATATACATCCAGGATTTGGGCATGTGGTTATTACTGGTGTGGTGGATTACTTAGGAATAAGGAAAATGTGGTTTATCAGTTAGAAAAAACAAGGGCCAGCAGCTGCATATTTTCATTCAAAAGCATGTTCATTTATGTAGATATCACTTTAAGCTTTATCAGAATTAAATGTGAGATTTTTTTCTGTGAGACTTGTAGTGTTTTCTGTATGAGGGGTATATATAAACATGGCTCCTCCCTCAAAGTGGAGGGTCAGAAAAGGGGGACAGTCAAATTAGGTGGGTGGCTGTTTTGTACCCATTTAGGTGTCCCTGTCATCCTGAGCTGACTGAAATGGTCATAGCACACTGCCCCTGCAGGCTCACGCAGACCAGACTCTTTCCATTGTTTCCTCCCAAGAAGACGTCCAAGAACCTGGGCTGGCTGTCATGCTCTCTGCCAGGAGAAAATGAAGAGATCTAGTGACTTGCCCAGGGCCACTCACAAGGGTCCGAAGGTCAGATTTGGATTTTCTCATTCCTCCAGTTGAGAGGTCACTGGAGTGGCGTGGACCACCCCACCCCCAGGTTCTGACTAGAGCATACATTCACCAGATAACAGCTCTCTGAATCACCTGGTTTCTGAAAAGATTGAGAAAAAGAGTAGTGGGAGGCCAAATGATTACTTTTTACTGATGGAGACCAATTGAAGTCTAGTCAAATGCACTTGTCCATTGAGCTGTAGAATGAGGGAGTTCAAGACCCAGTTGCAGGCAAAGCTGGGCAAGCCGGCCTTAGGGGCAGTGACTTCTGACCAGACAAGCAGAGACCCAGGCTCTCTGTGGGTGGGGCGCTCAAGCATTCTCCCCCAGCTAAACAATGGCTAAAGTCTCTGCCTCCCTTCAGGGGCTGAGCAGGAAGTCAGGGTTATACTAGTTGAACTCCCTTCTAGGAAGGAAGTAGTAGGGATCAGGGAGAAGGGTTTCCCATCAACATGACCAGAGCTGTGTGTGCAGTGCAGTGGGGGAAGTAAGTCACTAATGAGTCAGGAGAGTCACAGTCATAAATGGGCTGCCCAAGAGGGGGGTCTCAGCCAGAGAGGCTGCAGGAGTCATTGGGAGAACGAGCACTAGAGATGGTCTCAGTGACCTGGAACAACAGCTATGGGTCTTGTCAAATAAGACAAGACTTTCAACTTGGTGAAAATGAGAAATCTAGCAGTCACAGGATTCTTCCCATGCATGTTGGAAAAAGGAGAGTTTGAGAGGTTTTCTTCCAACCTGACAGAGCAATGACAAATATTGATACAGTTTAGAAACACAGAGATGCCAATTATCAGGAAGACAAGGTATCAAGTGACAAAATTCAGGTTTCTTTTGAAGGCTATTTTCTTTCTTTCTTTTTTTATTCAGCAGACATTTTAATTAAGAAATCATATAAGCCGGGCTCGGTGGCTCAGCCTGTAATCCCACGCCTTTGGGAGCCCGCGGGTTCGAGACTCGCCTGGGCAGGCGAGACCTCATCTCTACAATAAATCAAAAAATTAGCCGGGTGTGGTAGCGCGCGCCTGTAATTCCGGCTACTCGGAAGGCTGAGGCGGAAGGATCGCCGGAGCCCAGCAGGTCGAGGCTGCGGTGGCCGGGAGCGGCCACTGCACCCAGTCTGGGCGACAGAGTGAGACTCCAACTCCAAAAAAAAAGAAGAAAAAGAAAATCGGTTTCAAGCTGGGCTCTTAGTCTGTAATCCTGTGCTTTGGGAGGCTGAGGTGAGTGGATTGCCTGAGCCCGCGGGTTCGAGACCTGCCTGGGCAACTTGGTGAGACCTCATCTCTACAATAAATCAAAAAATTAGCGGAGCGTGGTAGCATGCGCTTGTAGTTCCAGCTACTTGGAAGGCTGAGGCGGAAGGATTGCCGGAGCCCAGCAGGTCGAGGCTGCAGTGACCAGGAGCGGCCACTGCACTCCAGTCTGGGTGACAGAGTGAGACTCCAACTCAAAAAAAAAAAAAAAAGAAAGAAAATCGGTTTCAGTCACTCACAAAGAGCTGGCAAAGCAGGAGGAAACATACTGTGCGACCACAGAGGCTCAGGCTGAAGGTCATTTTCATAGGACATGGCAACAATGTCTAAAGTCTTTTAAGACTCCTTTGTTCTCACTAAACTTTTAGGGATAGAGTAGGTATATTCCAAAACAATTTGCAACAATCATGAATACCCTAATAACTGCTGCACAGGAAAATAAGATGGACGGTGTTTTTGTTCTCAGTTTAACTCCCTATTAACTCAGAGTAGTTGAATACTTTGTATATGCAGAGAACTTTCTCTCTCTGTAGCTACAGAGAAGGGAGAACATGTCCTTCATCTATTTCAAATTCTTATTAATTATAAAGACTTGCATTTTTAAGGCCGGCTTCTGGAATTTAATAAGTTAGCACTCAAAGCAAAGGGTAAGGCTTTAGACCTCAATGTTATTGGCAGAAATGGAAAACTGGATGGATAGAATGGTATCTAGTGAAATGGGGTGCATAAGTACAGTACCCCTTTTTGCTGTTGACAATACTTCAGCTCCAGACTTTAATCTGCATTCAATACCTTCCAATTTTTAGATTTCCTTTCTCAATCTTCACCTAAATACATGATGTACAATATTATGGTAATCTTTTAAGACCACATTTATATATTTTATAAGTATTACCACAACATATATGCAATTATTTTCCCCCAGCAAGCCCATCCTTAATACTTGCAAGAGGCCCAGGGAAGGACTACAAATCTCCATATGTCTAAATATTTAAAAGCTTACAAATTGGCCGGGCTCAGTGGCTCAGCCTGTAATCTCAGCACTTTGGGAGGCCAAGGCGAGTGGATTGCCTGAGCCAGCAGGTTCGAGACCAGCTCAGGCAACTTGGTAAGACCTCCTCTCTACAATAAGTTAACAAAACTAGCCGGGTGTGGTAGCGTGCACCTGTAGTTCTGGCTACTTGGAAGGCTGAAGGATCGCCGGAGCCCAGCAGGTCAATGCTGGGTGGCTGTGAGCATGCCACCGCACCCTAGCCTGGGCAATGGAGTGAGATTCCAACTCAAAAAAAAAAAACTTACAGATTAAAACATAAAATATATTAATCTACTTTGATAAATATACCTTCATAAGGACAAAATTCAAAATTATGTGTAAAACTATGTTTCTCATATAGTTGAACATAGACAAAATATCAAAGATAACAGAATCTAATTTTCATTATGCACCTCTGGGTGTTCTATTGATGGGTCAGTGATGCTTCAATAATAAAACACGCATAATCCATAAGTTAGTAAATATTTATTCCATACATTTTTTCTTGCTTTCATTTCAGAAAAATCATTGTGTTTGTTTTCACACAATTGTGTTCTATTGATAATTAATACCAAATTAGACAACCTTTCCTGAGTCATTTAACTTTGTAGATAGTTTTCAGTTGCTTCAATTGGGAGAAACTTCACTCTGCTGAGTTATAACTGGACTTATGAATAAAAATCTTAAAACTCTGTATTCAGAACTGAGCCATGAATATTGATATCACCTTTAAAAATTGTAAGGAGGGTGCATATTAAAAATTATCATGATTGCAGAAAATATTACAAATGATTGTCCTTTCTTTATATAAAATGTATCTTCGCTATTATCACCATTTCTTACAGTATCTAGATCCATATTGGATTTAAGTTTTTCTTCTTTTCCATTTTTCAGTGCTGAGATATTATAAAAACGAGAATTGCAGTAGTTGCTCACTTTTTCAAATCCCTTCAGTAGACTGAACTTCAACCTACAGTGATTAGAAAACACTCTCTATAGAAACTAGTTTCAGGATTGTTTGTATATGAATCTTTTTCTTCAGACTTCAGCAAATGTTTCTATTTCCTAGTTCTAATTTCCTTACATTGTACTTGAATGTCATTTGCTTATTTCAAATGCAATTTCTTTTAGGAAATTTTTCTTCTAAAACTTTATGCAATATTTTAAATAATAACTGAAGAGCACAAGTTCACAATTAACTTTATTTTCTGCTAAAGACCACAACTTGCTTTTTTTTTTTTTTTTCTTCCAGAAAGCAGGATTTATTGAGAGGACAGAAAAGCTCCCACAGTGGGAGGGGACCCGAGGGGGTTGCCCAACAATTTGCTCTTTGAATATTTCCTATTATTTCACATCACTCTTCTAATGCATCTTACCTATTACTTGTCTAAAAATAAATCTAATTGCTTTAACAGCATTCATGGGAGCACCACTATGTATCTAAGAGTAGTCACCATCATGTATCTAAGAGTAGTCACCATCATGTATCTAAGAGTAGTTCAAATTTGAAATGCTTTTTCAAGGCGTCCTTCCTACCTTTCGGCAGATCCAGAAACAAAAACAACTCAGTATTTAACCTTTGAATTGGTCCAAAGAATGCAGTTGCTGTAAACACAGTTGAAGTCACATCTACTAGTAACGAAATCAAACTGCTTGATAATTCCTGGGGCCCCTATGGCCCAGGGCTAAGAAGAATGGTTTTGGCTTCCAATATTAAAATGTCTTGTACGATCCTTACTTCTCAGTTCCTCAAAGGAGTCCCAAACTCCAGTCCGCTGAAACTTGGCAACAATCCTTTAAATGTGGCCTGACAAATCAAGAATAAATTCTGGTCTGTCGGCAGCACCCCTTGGCAATGACAGTGCACACGCATCTGGCCTAGGGAATGGTTATGGACGACCCGACCCCACTATCACAACAGTATGTGGAAGACTGAGGGCTAGTGGTACAGGCAGGAGAATGGCCGAGCTTGGCAAGGGCAGTGGAAGAGGGCAGACCTCCTCTCCGCAAAACAAAATCCGCAAAACAAAATCCTCAAGCCACTAGGCGAAGGAGGGCAGTAAAATCCCTGTCGCCCCAAGGCTCAGGTGAAGGCCCTCTGTGGTGGGGGTGAGCGTCTCCAGCTGGGCAGGAGGTGGACCCCACCGGCAAAGCCAGGCCTGCGGGCTTCAGAATCTGTTTCCCTACCCCCACGGAATGGTGCCTCCCATACACAGGAGGGTCCAGGAGTGAGGTGGACATTCCAGGTCTAGGAGTCTGAGGCCCCAGGAGCGGAGAACCGAGGGAAGCTGGTGTGGCTGGTGCCTGAGGGGAGCGGCAAGGCCCAGGAGGTTGAAGGCAGAGCGGGGCGCAGACCACAAGGGGCATCGCAGGCCACCTGGAAGCTTTGGAGCACAGTGACATGCTCTGAGACGACACAGCTTTATAAAGGTCGCAGGAAACGACAGGGCGCGCTCTGTCTTGCCAGCCGCTTCAAGCGGACACAGCCCCACCGGCCTGCAGGGATGTCGTCCGCTGGGGGAGAAGGCAACACGCGAGCTAAGTAAGGCTGGGGCATTTCAACCCCAACAGCGCGCGAGAGAAGGAAGCCACCCTCCGCGCCCCTCGGCTTTCCGGCGACCCTTTTTGCTGGATGGAGCGCCTCCGAGAGGCAAGGCTAAACCCACGTGTTCCGCCAGAGCACTCCCAGCTCCGCAGCAGCCCCG
>NW_007070887.1:260532-262882 GCF_000164805.1 Carlito syrichta | reverse complement strand
TCGAGGGGCGGGGCCGCGCACGCGCCGTGGGACGCGGAACCGTG
This sequence comes from Carlito syrichta, assembly GCF_000164805.1. Lineage (NCBI taxonomy): Eukaryota > Metazoa > Chordata > Mammalia > Primates > Tarsiidae > Carlito > Carlito syrichta. Next base: position 262,838 of record NW_007070887.1, on the reverse strand, counting down.
CGACGGCGGACGCCGGTGAGTGGGCGCGGCGGCGGCCGCCTGGCGGGTACGAGCGCGCTGTGGGTGGTCCCCGCGCTCCCGCGCGGCGCTTCCTTCTCGCCGAGCTCAGCCTCGGGGCAGACTCCGGATCCCCTGCCGTTCTGAGCGTCAGCGGTCGGCGCGGCCGGTCGCAGTGTTGGGGACTGGACGGAGGACGCGGGAAAGGCCACGCGCCGCCGATGGCGGCACCTGAGCCCCAGGAATTCGGCTTCCCAATGCGGAGCCCTCTTGACCTCGTGGGGCGGCAGGGTCCCTGCAGAAGCGGCTGGCAGGAGAGCGGGGCTGCGTGGAGGGGAGGGCGCGTGTACAGGCTCGCGGGTGTCCGCCGCCGCCGGTCGTCCCCGGCATCTGTTGATCTGCCGACAAGGCTGCGGATTACAGGTGTGAGCCACTGCACTAAGCCAGGATTTTAATGATTTTTTAAAGTCATTTGTAACCCGTGCTTCTGAGAGTTGCATCTGGATTGCTCAGCTCTGAAGCTCATACTGCTTGACGTATATAAACCACACTCTTAGGTGCTGGAGAAAGATGACAACTACTGGGAGCCAGGGGCCAGCTGATCAGGATGTATTTGATACGGACTTTTATTTTTAATCTTAAAAAAAAATTTTGTAGATGAGGTCTCGCTGTGTTGCCCAGGCTTGTCTTGAACCTGGGCTCAAGTGACTCTCCCGCTGTGGCCTCCCAAAGTGTTGGGATTACAGGCATGAGCCTCCGTGCCTGGCCTAGAACTTTGAAAGATGAGTAGAAATTTCATAGGCAAAGAGCTGGATAATCTGTGCTCCCAGTATCCTCGGCAAGGGCCTCCATAGCCCTAGTGTACTGATACGAAGCTGGCTTAGAGTCACACACACCCCCAAATGGGCGTTTAAAAAAAATTTTTTTTAGACAGGGTCTTGCTTAACTCCATCAGATGACTGAAGTCACAGGGTGACAAGTTAGTCAAAATCTAAAGAAAGTCTTCCAAGACCCAGTGATGAGCATGAGAAAGGGGTTCCATACAAGCAGATAAGAATTCAGCTGAACGTTTAATGAAACACTGTATACCAAGTGTGGACAAGTGTGAGGGTACGGAGCTTCTGGTAGCCATACCAACAGGAGAGTTTGCACCCACTTTGGGCTCTTCAGTGTTCAAAGACTGGGGGCAGGAGCAGGAGACCAGAAAGCCTTCCTGGTGGTGCAGACCTAGAGGAGGAGGTGGTTACCACTTCCTTCACCTTGGTGGTACAAAAACCTTAAACTACTGGGGGAATGGGCAGCAAATCCTGTCACCCTACGGGCATGGGTGAAACCTATTGCAGCTGGGGGTAGAGAAAAGGGACCCCCCTCCCCAGGGGAAGGGGCAGGAAACTGTGGGGCCTGCCTAGGACTCCTGGATCAAGGCAACAGAGAACCCAATACCCCATGCCAGCAGGTGATGAGTAAAGAGTAGCTGCAACCTACAGCTTTGGAGCAGACACAGAAAAACCCTCTGGGTAAGTGAATCCTCACCTTAAGTACAGGTAATGCTAGAGAAGTTTGAAGCCAGCTATGTCCTGAGACCATCTCAACTACTGACTAGATTGATTCAATACCCCATACTAAAGGCCCAGCAGAAACTCAGACATGCTTGTTTTCTGCCCTAAGTACTACGTACTTCCACTATCTTACAAACCAAGGGTCCAACTTTCAACCAAAATAGAAGCATAAAGGAAAGCTAAGAAATAAAAAACGAAGTCCCACTGTCAAGGATCAAAAAACAGAATCAGATATGACCCAAATGTTAGAACTATCAGACAGGGATTTTAAAATAAACATGAGTAATATGTTAAACCCTCTAGTGAAAATATGTAAACAGATGGGGGATTTCAGCAGAGAAGGAAGCAGAGTCAGTGAAAATGCTAGTAATAAAAAACAGAGGTGAAGAATGCCTTCAAAGGGGACATCAGCTGATTTGACATAGCCAAGGGAAAAAAGCCAATGAACTTGAAGATAGGTCAATAGAAAATATACACAAACTGAAACACAAACAGAAAATAGTGAAAAGACAAGCCAACCACCCAGAACAGAGCATCCAAGAACTGTGGAACAATATCAAATGCTGTGGCATATTTGCAGTTGGAATCTCAGCAGGAGAAAGAATGGGGCAGAAGAAATATTTAAATTTTCTAAAAATAATAGAAGATACTAAGCCACAGATAAAAGAATGTGCTTAAAGAAGAAGCACCATAGGAGCCGGGCTCGGTGGCTCAGCCTGTAATCCCGTGCCTTTGGGAGGCTGAGGTGAG
>NW_007070887.1:167422-260440 GCF_000164805.1 Carlito syrichta | reverse complement strand
AGCGCGCGCCTATAGTTTCAGCTACTTGGAAGGCTGAAGCGGAAGGATCGCCGGAGCCCAGCAGGTCGAGGCTGCGGTGGCCAGGAGTGGCCACTGCACTCCAGTCTGGGCGACAGAGTGAGACTCCAACTCAAAAAAAAAAAGAAAGCACCATAGGATAGATAACTTTAAAAGAATGCCAAAGAGATTCTTCAGGACAGCCAAAGAGCAATTTCATTGGTAGGGATGTAAGGGAAAGCCTTCTAGGTGGAAGGAACAGTAGGAGCAAAGGCAAGGAGGTGAGAAAGTACAGAGAATATCTGAAGGATTGGAAATGAGCCACTTGAGCACAAGGGGGGAGTAATGTGGAAAAAGGTGGTACCCAAATTGAATAGGCCTTGAATGCCAAGGAAGAGAATTTAGTGAATAGCCACTTAGGTTTGAAGTAGGAGAGCTGAGCACTCTCCCAGCACCATCCAGAGCCTTGAATTTTGTCATGCTTTTTCTGTATCTGTTATAATAATTATATAATTTTCTTCCTTCTGTTACTATTGTGACTTGCATTCATTGGTTTGCAAATGTCGAACTAACCTTGTATTCCTGGGATAAATCCACTCACTCATGATGTATTATGCTTCTTATATATATTGTATTCAATCTGGTCATATTTTGTTAAAAATGTGTATATTTAGGCCAGACTCGATGACTCGGCCTGTAATCCCAGCACTTTGGGAGGCCAAGGCGAGTGGATTGCCTGAGCCCGCAGGTTCTAGACTAGCCTGGGCAACCTGGCAAGACCTTGTCTCTACAATAAATCAAAAATTAACCGGGCATGGTAGTGTGTGCCTGTAGTTCCGGCTACTTGGAAGGCTGAGGTGGAAGGATCTCCTGAGCCCAGCATGTCGACTCTGGGGTGGCCATGAGTGTGCGACTGCACTCCAGCCTGGGTGACGTAGTGAGACTCCAAATAAACATTTTAAAAAATGTGTATATTTGTGTTAAGGATATTGGTCTGTCATTTTCCTATAATTGCTTTGTCTGGTATCAGGGTAATATTGGCAGTTTTGATGTCCATATTATACTGCACTGGCCTCATAGAATCACTGAGTGTTCCTTTCTATTCTATATTCTGAAAGAGATTGTATGAAATTGGTATTACTTACTAAAATGCCTTACGCATTTTTAAAAATTCATTTCCAGGAAAAGTTTTTATTATAAATTCGATTTTTATACTTGATATAGGACCATTCATTTTCCCTAATTTTTCTTGAGTTACTTTTCTGAATTGATGTTTTTTTCAAGAAATCTGTTCATCTAGATTATCAGATTTATTGGTAAAAAGTTGTTAATAACATTCTCTTAGTAGCCTTTTAATGTCTAGTCTTAGTGATATTCCCTCTTTCATTCCAGATAGGGGTAATTTGTATCTTCCCTTTTTTCTTGATCAGTCTAATTAGAGGTTGCCAATTTTATTGAACTTTTGAAATAAACAGCTTTGATTTTACTGATTCTTTTTTGTTTGTCCATTTTCTATTTCTTTGATTTCTGTCTTAGTAATATCTCATGTGCACTTGAAAATGATGTGTGACCTTGAGCAGCTCTCTTACTTGCTCTGAACCTGAGGTTTCTTGTCTGTAAGGGGAGGCCTTGCATTTTGCTGGTGGAAGTGTGGGGTATGTGGGAAGGCTTTTAGGTGTGAGTGGTTCTTGCTTCTGAAGGTAACCCTCTGTCTCTTCATCTTGCAGATGGCGTCTGAGGCAGAATGCCATCCCCTGGGAATGTTTGCATGTGAGCTCTGTGCCTTGACAGCTCCGTACAGCTATGTGGGGCAGAAGCCTCCCAACACCCAGTCAGTGGTGTGAGTATACATTTTGGGGGCCAGTTCCAGGAAAGCCCATGCCCAGAACTGTTTGGTGGGTACTGTGCTTGGTTCTTTTTTTTTTTTTTTGAGTTGGAGTCTCACTCTGTCACCCAGACTGGAGTGCAGTGGCCGCTCCCGGCCACCGCAGCCTCGCCTGCTAGGCTCCGGCGATCCTTCCACCTCAGCCTTCCAAGTAGCTGGAATTACAGGCATGCGCTACCACACCCGGCTGATTTTTTGATTTATTGTAGAGATGAGGTCTCGCTGCCCAGGCAGTCTCGAACGCACGGGCTCAGGCAATCCACTCACCTCAGCCTCCCAAAGGCGTGGGAATACAGGCTGAGCCACCGAGCCTGGCTGTGCTTGGTTCTGACATGAGGCTTGGGTGTTCTGACACATCCCTGCCCAGGCTCTGGACACTTGAGGTGTGACTTATGGAGGACTCGGGCAAAGCTTGAGGGCTGTCTGACTCTTCCAGAACCCCCACGCTTCTTCCTCCACGCTTCACCCAGAGTTTAGCACCTGCTCCAGTTATGGGGTAGAGGCACCATGACCCACGTGGAAGCCGGGAGGAACTGTGGTGGCATCCTTATTTGGAGCTGTGCCCTTGCTGCCTTTCCTGCCATGACACGTTTTTAGTGGGAGGCCTGCCTTCCTTGCAGCTTCTGTACTGGTAGAGCGTATCCTGAGGAGCAGCTTCCCGTGAATCTGCTCAGAGTGGGCCTGGACTAGAGCCAGTGGGTCCTGGGGCTTATTTCTTGATCCCTAGCTTGAGCTTCATCAAATGCCACTTTGTGGGAAAGCTGACCAATTTGCTACTCACATGGGACAGAGTGGTGGGGCAAGGCTTCTTCCTTCTGTCTGATTCCTCTGCTGAACAGGAACTTGGGTGCCCTCATATCACCCTGTCGTCTCGTTCTGGTGTGCAGTGTGAGGCCAGCCTGCTTCCAGGGCCTCTGAGGCTGGATAAGGTACCGGGTACTTCCTGCCCCGAAGCAGGCATCTTGGGGTGAAGGGAAGGCTTGGGGCACTCAGATGGAGGCCTTGTGCCCCCACCCCAGTAAATCAGGTTAGAGTCTGGGGCTCATGCTGCGACAGCCCTCTTGGCAGACGAGGCTGTTACAGAACTGAGAGCAGATCCAATTTCAATTCCAGCGTGACCCCCAATTGCTAGGCCTTTTTGTCACTACCCTGCAGCACAGGTAGACTATTCCCCACCCTGATGAGCCTACACAGGTATGCAGGCCCTGGGGAAGTCCAGGCCCCAGGGAAGCTGCTGCTGCATGGCCATCACTCACAGCTGTTTTTCAGTCAGCAGAGGTTTGGACCGTTCTGACAGTTGGCATCCCTCTCCTGCAGCCTCCTGGAGGAAAGCTATGTCATGAAGGATCCCTTCACCTCCGACAAGGATAGATTCCTGATCCTTGGCTCACGTTGCAGCATATGCAGCAGACTGGTGTGCATGGGCCCGGTGGGTAAGCGTGTGGGCCTGGGGCTGCTCGTCCTTGCTGTGGTGATCCTAGGTGCCCTCCTAGATAGGGAGGGCCATGAGAGTTCTTAGGGGCCATTATAGATGGGGTCCTGCAGCTGACAAAAGGGACAGGTGAGGGGGAAAGCTAGGGTCAGCTAGAGGGTCTCTGCTTGGGCTGAAGAGGAGAAATAGATTCTTGGAGGCTCTGCACCACACCCAGTGGCACCACAGGGTTCTTTCCTCTCCCTTCGATAGTGCACATAGCCCTTGTCTTCCCTCTCTCCATGGACAGGGACTTTCTTTCTAGATGTTCTTGGTGGGAACTCCCAGAAGAAGAGACCGTCCTTTCTTGAGCATTTGTTGTTTGCCAGGCTCTGTGCCTGGAACCTATTTTACAGGTGAGGCTTCAGGGATTAAGCGGTATTACACCCATTCCTATAGAAACTGAAGTTCAGAGAGGCTGAGTGGGCCAAGTGTACCTGGATGGCTGAAAAACCAGAGATGATGGATGGAGGTGTAGTATTGTGGCCTACAGAGTGTGGCTGGAGTACCCAGCATGATCCTGGGGTCTGAGAGGTGCCCAAGCATTTGCCACAAGGTGAAGTGCACACAGGGAAGCTGTATCAGACCACACCAGGCAGCCCCCATCCCTCAGTGGCCAGGTGGATGAGATGGGATGGGGTGGGAGGGGTCTTAGCATGGGCAGAGGCTTGGAGGAAAGATGGCGTACAGAGTGTTTCAGGTGTGTAGAGTAGCTGGCAGTCAAGAAGGAGCTGGAAAGTGAAGACTGGAAAGGTAGAATGGGGCAGCTGGAAGCCTTGAGTGCTACATCTGGAACTTGGACTGCGCTTGGTGAGCAGAGGGGAGGGGACCCTATGTGGGTATCAAAAGTCTCCAACTTTCTTTGATTAAATGGTAGGTTGTCAGTGAGTGAATCTCCATGGCAAAGATCTTTTCTAAGAACTGTGGGAAGGACAGCCTTATTTTAGTTGAGCCATACTCTAAGCTGTTGGAACAAAGAGACATCAAAAATAGAGTGGCCTAAATAAAAGAAATCATAATTTACTTATTTTCTTCTATGTACGCGTTCAGAGCAGGTGGTCCCAGCTGGTAGGACATCCCTGTTATACTCAACACAACATCCCTTTGGGTCCCCTGTGACTGTTGCAGGTTCCACCATCACCACATCCCAGCCAGCGGGAAGGGACAAAGGAGCACACACCCATTTATTAGAAGGCCTAACCAGAAGGAGGAGGCACGCACAGCTGCTGCTGATACCACCAACCAACCTAAGCCACATGATCATGCCCAGTTGCAGGGAAGGCTGGGGAGGATCATCCTTAGTCATGTGCCATGTACCAGGATGATCTTAGGAGTTCTAGCATTTAAGGTTGTGGGGACAGTGGACATGGCTGAACAGTTCTGGCCACCTACCCAGTCCAGCCGTTCATCCATGATCTCTTTGATCTCTGGGGTTATCCCTCCCATCCCCTGCTGTTCCCAGCACCAGGTGGTCACCAAGCCCCTATTCCTGCTGTGATAACTGGGAGGAGAAACTATAGGATTTTTGACTTTTGGGATGTGGTCTGTGCTCTAGCTTCCCGTTGTTGTCACTTCACTGTGATGGAACAGAACAAGCCCCAGAGTGTTTCTGTCCCATCCCAGCTGTTCCTACCCAGGATTACCCAGGCCTTCACTGCCTCTCTCCTGGATGCCCTGCCAAGCCTTTGGGCCTCTCTTGCTGGTTTGGCTCTGGCCATCCCCACCCCTTCAATGCATCTTGGGGGCCCTGCCCAACCCCCTGTGTACTCAGCCTCTTCCTTTCCCTATTCTTTCAGGAGTGCAGTTTATTTTACTCCAAGAGATTTTGCCTCCCTTGTGTCCAGAAGAACATCAGTGCTTTTCCTCAGGAAATTCAGCAAGACGTGGAGAAGAGGAAAGTGCCATCAAAGAAGCCCTCCAGCCAGCTTGGTTCTCGGACGTGAGTGCAACTGGTGCCAGGTCAGCGGGGCAGTACCCTGCACAGAGCTTCTGGGCCATCCTGACTCAGGGATGCCATTGACCTGGAGCTACCATGCTCGGCCTTGTTTCTAGACCATCAGAAGCAGCATCTGCAGCCTGAGGGAGCTGGGATCTAGCTTCAGCAGCAACAGGGCCAGGGAGCCATGCCAAGAACACACCTCAGAAGGCAGCCACTGGGCAGCTACCCAACCAATCATAGAAGAATCCTGCCCCCCGTGCTCCCCAGCTCCTTCAGGGCTGAGGCCTCTGAGTGAGTGCTGCACAGATGAGAGGAAAGACCTCCTTTCTCCTGACAGCTCACCAGGAGGCCTTCTGCCGGTGCTCGTGGGGAAAGATGTCACGTATGCTGGGGCCATGGGGCACCCTAGGCGGCTGCAGTGATCTCTCTAAGGAAAACCATCGACAGCAGCTGCTTTCCTGAACCAGAGTGGAAGGGCTAGAGGGGGACAGAATGTTTGCTTTGCATCCCTGTGTGTTGCTTGGAAAATGTTTTTTTAATCTTGACCATGTATTTATTATGTTTATGAGTAAAAACTCAAAGAACCAGCTAATGTTTTGAAAAGTAATCCTTCCACTGAAACATTTGGAGACACTTAGGGCCAGGCAATGGATCTGGTCTCCCGGGAAGCTGAGTGATGACTTCCAGCCTTTCCAACTCCCTCAGGCTCTGGCTCCAGCTCAGGCCGTTTCATTCTCTCTTACCTGCCCTTGGGTCAGGAATGCCATGGGCTTCCTGCACTCTCACTGCCTGCCAGCCCCTTGCGTCTCAAACTCAGTCCCACCTCCACAGCCTGGTGGCTGTGCCCACAGCACCCCCTCCGCTGTGGCATCCCTGTCCCAAGAAGCTTCCACAGTAGCAGGTGGTGTTACACTGTCTGTGAGCTTGGGAATTCCTAGTGGCAGGAACTGCTCTGTCTTACTTTGTAACTACTGCAAAGTCAGCTGTCATCTGTGATGAAAGAATGAATAAAAAGCTTTTCATGACTGATATGTGCCCTCATTTATTTTAAGATTCCCACACTTTTAAAAGCTTCACCTATTTTATGTTATTTTAGACAAATGGATATCATTCTGGGGCCACATTGTCCCAGCTCCATTCTGTACCCCGAAGGACAAAAAGGGACTCTACAGGTGAAGACAGCCAAGGGTGAAAGGGTGAGGGGACTGTTCTGGTGGAGGGCAGATACTTTAGCTGAGAATCTGGTTTTGCCATACCAAACTTAATTCACAGCATCACTCAAAACTCACCCCGAAATTTTAAAAAATAGTTTATTTTTTAAAACTATTAAAGGCAAGACTGTACCCTGAAATTAACTCTTTACATTCATCAGTCTTACAGTAGGACATTCCAAACACATAAGTTCTCACAAATTCAGGATCAAAATCAATACACATGGTCAGTTCAATCTCCTAATAGGAAAGTGAAGAAGACCCAAGATTTTTTTTATTTAATTAAGGTTACTTTATAGCCATTTTCTAATTGCCTGGAACCAATCAGTTAACATGACTAGAAAATTATATTTGCCCTTCTCTGTACATTCTTGATTCCTGAGTTCCTGGATGTCTGCTCCCCCTACCAGGAGAGAGGTATGAACTTGGAGAGAGGACACTGGAGCCTGCTCAGCAATTACTAATTGGGAATATAAAAAAGAAGGGTCTGAAAGGCCCTAAATGCTTTGAAAATATAAGGCACCCAAGAATAGTGACCATGAGCACACCTCAAGAAACTGAGCTCAGTCCTTTCTTTGGGAATTTGCACCATTCTCATGTGTGTCTGTCAACCCTCTCCCCTAGGATTTTAGCATAACGGAACTGTGGATCCCAGAGGGTGTTATAAATATGCACCGAGAGGAAATTTTGCCAAGATACTGGAAACAAGGTATGAGAGACACAGGGTCTCTGGTTTCTGCTGTGCTTCGGGGTTGGGCCATCTGGAAGGTGCCAGAGAACCAGCACGTGCAAATAATTTCTGTCAGAATATTTCAGATTGCCAAAGTTCTTTGGTAATAACCCATAGGTAATAATTCCCTGAAGAGCAGACAGCTATTTACTTAACAGGAATAGTTAAGGATCTTTAGCAAAACACTGCTGTATGAAATTGAAGGCCTCTAACCTGGGGTGTAAGAAGGCCTTGCTGATAGAAATGAAGAAAGATGAACTCGCTTATGCTTCTTGCATACAAAGTATGGCAGAAGGAAGAGATGTACACATTGACGATAAATTCTGCATGGCTCAGGAGAAATGAAAAGCTGTATGTGTGTGTGTGTGTGTGTGTGTGTGTACACGCAGTTGTATTTGAGTTGTTTTATTTCGGCTTCCTTTGTGTTTCCAATAGGTTCAAGAGCCAGGCTTTTAAGAGTATATGTCAATTAACACATTAATTAACAAAATATTATTAGATGATTATAAGTTAGTAAAATACTTATATTAGGATGTTTTAAAAAACTCAAATCACAGTATTGAAGATATAGCTATTAACAGTTCTTTTTACTACACAGTGTAAATACATGAACACTGTAATCTTGCCAAAAGGGGTACTGAGTGGTTTTCATCTTTTGTGAGGTACATTTCTTTTTATGCCTGAAGAAATAACTGACTGTGCATTTTTTTTAAAAAGTGAAGTTTCCAAAAGTGAGTGATTTTATGTAAAAGGATCATACACTTGTTCATCTTCAGGTCCCGAAACCTGATCTTCTCTGACTTGAGGCAGAGTTGAGTCCTAGGGGCTCCAGGATGATGCCCAAAGGCATCTCCTCTGGGGTCACGCATGCCCTTGAGCCCTGGGCTCCCCACTTTTCCTAGGAGGCAGGGCCTGTGGTTTGGGGACTTATTTGTCACCAGTTGGCATGGTACTCTATCAGTTCATTAAACAAATGTGTTTTGAGGCTGGGTGGGAGGAGATGAAGGACAAGAGAGGAGGAAGTTGGTAGATTCCCTTCTCTGGGCCTGAAAATATGGAACTTTTTCACAGTTGACCCAAACTAGCAACTTTTTAAATAAAAAAAGACCCATGTCTTAATATGTTGTTTATGATGTAAAAATCAATCTTACACACACACACACACATATATATATATATATATATATAATATATATATATGTATGTTTGGTTTTTTTTGTAAATAATGCATCTAACAGCCATGAGGCCACTAAAATACTTGATGCCATCAGATGCATCCATCAATATATGACATTGAACAGGGACACAGTTTGGTCTTTTGCATCAGCAAAGGACTCCAAAAGGATGTGGCTATGTGTATTTCAGTGGAACCACATTCTGCAGCTCCTCTTCCCTCACAAAATGCGTTCTCTGGGGGGAGGAAAGTAACTAATTATGTCTCTCATGTCTCAAACTGAAATTCTGAGCAGATGGTCAGTTGACGCCCTGTTCCAGATCTGCCCTCAGGTACCTGGAGCTGGTAAAAGGTGGTGTGGGTACAGCCCCAGGCACTGGCCTCTCACTTTCTGTTCTATCACATGGCTTTTTGTGATAAGCTTGCAGCCCACACCACTGAAATAATATACAGGAACCCACTGCATTCTACAAAAATAGCATAATGGAAGCACTATGTCGTGATTTAAAGCATGAAGCTCATTTTCTTTTTTAAAAATGAAACTTCCAATTTCACATTTTAGTATCTATTGCAACTTCCAGAGAAATATAACGGATCTCCTATATTCTGAGTGAGGCCAAATTTATTACCTTTATTCTTACCCTAGTCTATGGGGTCACTGACCATTTTCATGAATTCTATCAACATGGCACCTAAAAAATGAATAAATCCCAGCAAAAACCTAGACCTCAATCTTTGGAGCCTAATCTTAGTTCTTTCCAGGCAGAAAGTCTCTCAGAGGAGTACATGCCCTGGGCAAAGGCCATGGAATTAGAAGGAGGAAGGCACTTGACGATTTAATGGCACAAAAGAATCCCTTGGTGAGATGTCCCTTGGTTGCCACCAGCACAGTTGAGGCAGGTTATTCAACATTTATTTGTCACAACCCTTTATTTGCTCCTCAAAACTACAGCACAGCTGAGCAGTCCTCAGAGCCTCTCTGCTCCAGATAGTCGTGGACATTTCATTTCCAGATTGTGACGTCTGAAGACAAGATTGAATGACTGCTCCCCATCGCTGCCTCTAGGAAGGTGCACACAATCCCTTGGACTGACAACTTGATGCAAAGATTGTGTTAGTAAGAAATCCCAGTGCAGCCAAACAAATCAGCTTGGACCCAGTTTAGAGAAGCTGGGCTCCTTTTAGAATGAGAACAAGTACTTCCCCATGCTTTGCAGTGCTGATGCCATAAAAATTAGACGCATTGAAACAGATCTTCTGTGGATACGTTTTAATCATCAGTAAGCCCTCAATTGGTGGCATTGATCTTGATTTGTGACTTTTATGGACAGCATAATTTCCTTGCCTCTCCTGAATCTGCATCACTGTTCTGAATTTAAAAGAACATCCTTCACAAAGTAATCTTTCCGGGAACACTGCAGCAGGCCAACCATGCTAACAGCAGGCGACAGGGATGACTGTCCATAAGCCTGGAAGCTAAGGAGAGGACTATAGGCCTCTGCCTCTGGGGTCTGTCATAACTTACAATTGGCCTCACACTCGCTCAGTTTTGAGTGCCCAGGAAGAGCAGGGAGGCCGGAGAAGGTAGAGGAAGTGCTCTATGCCTGGAGACCAAAGACTTGCCCCACCTCACCAGCCCTCCACTCTGGTGTTTTCATTTTAAAATGGGGCTTGATTCCCATTCTGATCCCCTCAAGGGGCTGAGGAACAGAGGAGACCACAGGAACCTGCTTTGAAAGTGGCCAAGAGCCATGTTATCCATAGGTGGTAAGCTGCAGGCACTTGGCATATTTTCCTAGTGGGATCTGTGTTTTGAAAGACTACACAGGTTGAAGAGGTACTTTGAAGTGGCCGGCTTTTCCCAGTCCCTGGAAGCCCTCCACCAAAGGCGATGCTGGTGAAGTCAGTCTCAGCTGGGAGCACTGGGCTTGCTGGGTTGAAACAATGAAACCATATTTAAACTGGAATTCCGTAAGACATTCCAAAGACAGGTGTGGCCACTGGGTCAGGACAAAAATTATGCCTCCAGTCAGTAAGTATCAAATGTGCCTGGTGTCACAGAGGTTTGAAAAAGAGAGCTTGAGGTGGGAAATCCTTGGAATCAAACACAGAGGGATGCAGTTGAGAGCTAAGAGGAGCCAGGCTTTCGCAAGTGACGGCTTTATTAAGGTTGCCTTTGAGGCATCGGTTTCCATCCGCATCTGGCAAGATCTCTCCTAGGAAGGGGCTTCTGCATGGCCAGCAGGAGTAGGTAAAAAGGAGCAAAGGTGTGGAGGTGGCAGTGGGCGCCACTAGCGGCAGGATGGGACCATCAGCTACTTCTTCTAAGCCCAGATCATGTCCAGTCTGTCTCACCAAATTGGGGCAGCAACTTTTGCACTTAGGTGTCTTTAAGTCTCCCTTTAAATAACTGAAGTTCCTTTTGAAAGTCACATAAGTACTGTTTCTCTGTGCATAAGCAACCACAGGTATGTGTGTTCAAGAGGCCCTGAACACAGACCCAGGTGTGTGTACCTTAATTTTAACAGTGTCTTTTGCAAAGCCTATTGAGGTAGTGGTTACATAGTACATTTGGGGGAAGAGTGGTTGCTTAATTGTTTGCTAGTCATCATATATCAAGTATTTTACTTGTGCATCGACCTACTTAGCACTTGGGATGCTGTGCTGTCCTGGAACCTCCAGACAGTACTCCAGGCAGTTCATTTTCCTTGGGGTCTCAAATGGCTTAGAGTAAGAAATGCATCAGCACAAGCAGAAAGATACCTTCTATGCTCTTAAAATGAAAAAAAGAATCTCTTTAAAACATGGACAGCTCTTGTGGGCATTCGTGAATGCCCTGAGTACTAGGTCTTTTTCTACCCTGCTTCACATTCATTATGTATGTTCAGGCAGACATACTCTTTAGGAAGATGCTTTACTCATCAGAGCTGGAGAAATGTCGAGGGGAAACCGACAATGGAGGTGGGAAGGAAGGAAGAAGGGGTCAGATGCCGTGGCTCATGCCTGTAATCCCAGCACTTTGGGAAGCAAAGGAGGGCAGATTGCTCAAGGCCAGGAGTTGGACACCAGCCTAGTCAACATAGCAAGACTCCATCTCTACAAAAAAAATTTTTTTTAAAGTTATTCAGGTATGATGGCGGGAGGATTGTTTGAGCCAGAGGTTGAGGCTTCAGTGAGCTATGATCACACCACTGCACTCCAGCTTGGGTGTGAGAAAAACCTGTCAAAAAGAAAAGAAAGGAAGGGTCACTAGCTCGTGCTCTTGCTGCTGTAACTGGAAGCATTTGTTTTGACAATTCTGCCCTTCAAGTGGCCTCATGCATGCATAGGCCTCCAGCTTCTTGAAGTGTGGGGGGTACAGAATTCAGCATGTGGGACAATCAGCTAGAGATGCCCAGAAGGTGGAAGAGGAGGGATGTGCTGCCAGGCTCCTGGTAGACAGTGGAGAGGCCCAGGTCTGATCCTGAGCCCTGCAGCTGACTGGTATACTAGGAGGCACATAGCAGATAAGCCACTAGCTGTCCCTTCATTCTGGTCAGCACACAAGACCAAGGCTATCTGGCAATTCTGTGGAATCAGGAGTTTGGCACTTTTTGCTATTAAAAGTTGAGAAAATGAAGAACCAGGTTTTAAACAATGACTTGTTGCAGAGTGAGTTAAGTTGATTTCCTGCATTCATGCTCACCAATGCTCTGAGCATCCCAGTGAGCTAACACAGAACTTACCAGTTGACTCGACCTTATTGCTGAAAGCTTGAAACAGGGAGCTATTTTGAATAGGTTTTATGAAAATTTAAACAAAATGAATGATTTCTCTGAAAACCTCAAGGCTCAGTTTCTCAGACCACGTCTATTTGAATGGCATTTCAAATAGAGGTTTGAAATCAGAGGACACATCAGAGCTAGAGGTTGCAGAGTCACTGGGGGCAACACAGGCTTTTCATTGAGCCTCTGACCCTGAAACCCTGGACAAGCTTCAGCCCTTGAGTCTTGTCAGCACAGGGAGTTCTCATTTTAGAAAAGAAGAAAGGGAAGTGCCATGTGACTTAAAGGCTGGCTTCCTTCTGGATCAGGATAACCTTTCAACTGTGTCTTTAATATAGAAATACTTTTATGTGCTTCCGATTCCTAAGACGCTTGGACAGACTGTCGGCTACTGCTGGCCAGCAGATCCTCTTTTTAAAAAAAGGAGATCCTGGATTAAAAAAAAAAAAAAAACAACCTGAAACACCACTAAGTGTGTAATTTAAAAAATAAATGTCCTAATTCTAATTTATGCTTTTTTGTCTTTCCTTTTGTCTCATATTCATAATTCTGATCTTGAGAACAAAATCAGTGTCAATCCTAATCATTCTTCACATAATAATGACCTCAGAAGAGCCACATTTTCTAAAGATAGAGGGAGCAAGGGGCATTGAGGATACGACCAGGTGTCCAGCAGCTCCCATGGAGGCAGCGGTCCTGGCAGGTCCAGTCCAGTTCTGACTGGGGGAAGTGCTGAAAATTCTCAACAGAACAATTGATCTATCAAGTGAACAGAAATAGAACATATTTCCAGGCCCATATATTGTCAACAAACTGCCATAATCAACATTGCTTTCCTAGCTGGACTGAGGTTGAGAAGTTGATTTTTAAGGCCAAAACAAACGTTTTAGATTTTGGGAAAACTGCCTTCATACATAGTGGGAAAAAGAGATAAAACCACCTAAATCATCATAAAAAATAACCAACTGATATGAAATCTGAGACTAAGTAAAATCGCCATTTGAAGGACATGGTACCCCCTCTCTTGTTCTCCAGGGTGACTGGCCTCCCTGGTTAGCCCACATTATAAAGTCACATAGACCTCATCTCCACTCCGGGGATCATCTACTACCACAAAGAGTTAAAAAAACAAAGTGTCATATTTAAAAAAGCAACATGGGAAAAGACAAAGGAGCTGCCAAATGGGGCCTGGAGGAACATTTACAAGTCATTTGTCAGTCTGTCCCTAAAAATACGATCATGCCCACAAACAGGCCTGCTGAATTGGTTCAGATTTGATAGGAACAGAGGTGAAAGAACAGAAAGCTGACACGCTTTCGGAGTTTGTCTTGTTCCTGCTTACCACAGATGCTAGCTTACAACAGTCCAGAGAGGTCTTGAGACGACGTTTTCTGAGCTCTTCTACAAAAATCTGGAAATAGGCTTTTCTATATATTAGTTACAACCATGAAAACAGTGAATGGAACAAAACAGCTGCATTTTGATAGCTTATCAAATAGTTTTTTAAAATTCTCAATCCTATGTTTAAAAAGCAGCAGATTTAGGAAATAGAAGTGAAGTCCTCCAAATAAATATTTTGCTGCTTTTTAAATACCTAACCTTTGGATACATCTAGGTTTATAAGATTATAAAAGTTGTTTAAAAGTGCTGATTAGTTTTCAAAATTATAAAGGAGAACAACCGTCAAGAAGGGGTAAAAAGGGAAGGCTGGCAACGTAATTTGAGGTTACCAGTTAATTAAACGGTAAATGTGATATAAAGAAATGTGCATTAATTAAAGTTGAGTGAGTTAAAATCAGATCGCTGAACATCATTCTCCTTAATTTTCCAAGTCTTGATATTAGCCGCCTGTCACCAGCATTTGAGTACTACTTAGGCGCTTAGAAGTACTGGTCGAAACCAAGAAAGACATGGAATAATATTCCGGTTACCTAGAGCTTAGACTTTCCAATCTCTAAGGTTAAAGTGGTGGATGTTTGTGCAAAATCGTGCTGCTCCCATTTCTCCTTTGTAGTGCTGTCGACTTTAAAACTCCTTGAAAAGTTATCGTTGATTTAAAAGAAATCAGTACATGTCCCTGTAGATTTCTTGCAGCAGCGGGTGCAGGGCGGCGTCAGACTCCGTCTTTTTGATGACCTGCACCAGCTGTGCATGCTCCGTGACAAGCTGCCGGAGATCCGCCATTTTTTGAAGAAGTTTTGGGAAGAGAAAGATATCATCGGGATGGTTGCTCTGCAAGTGGAGTCTGAGCACATGCACAATACCCTCCTGCATTTTTTCAATATGTCCTACGTTTAGAAGGCCGGGGCGATCTATTCTCGAAAGAAGAAAGAGACGTTTGAGTGTGGTGATCACCTGATAACTATTCATCAGTTTGAGGAACCAAACATTCCCATTTTATGTGACCTTTCTTAGAATAAGCAGAGCGGCCTTTAGATGTTGTCAACTTGACTAAAGGTCGACGGATTTTTTTCCAAAGTCACGAGGTGAAATAGGGACAGACAAAGCTAATTTTCATTCCTAAATATTCATACTACTATACCACCGTACCCCTCTAAACCCACCTTACAGTGTGGCCTTTTCGTTTTGGATTTATCTGCTGAACACCTGTCGGGGGGGGGGAAATGGTGCATTCTGATGATTACAACAACTAGGTTTATATGATATGGAACATGAGATTATTTTTCATGAGTCCTAATGGGATATTTGGTTTCAAGTTTTCCACCAATATTTAAGGTATGTGATTATGTTAGACTTCGGTGTTATGGTGTATAGCTTTGTTACAGGGACCTTCTAATATCAGTTAAGTGAAAAGAAAGAAGGGTGAAAAATTAAGAGGGGTATGGGGTGGGGAACAGATACTAACTGAGGAGACCCTGGAGTGGGGAAGAGGATAGGGCAGGTCTGAGACTTGATGCAGGAGTGCTGACATTCATACCAGGTGATTTCCCTCTGGGAGCTGGCACTAGACTTTCTGGAACAGTCTCAGACCATCAAACCTGACCCTTGGTCCAGAAAATACTGTCCAGATCTATATTAGATAGGCAGCATTTCCTTTAAAGTTCCATTCATTGCTATGATTTTTCAAGAATATTGCTAATAATGTGGGTTTTTAAATCTTTTTTTGAAAACAAATATAAGTATTAAGTTTTTATTTTTAAAATTATTACTATTTTTGGAGATGGGGTCTTGCTATATTGCCCAGGCTGGTCTTGAATTCCTGGGCTTAAGTGATCCTCTTTTCTCAGACTTCTGTGTAGCTGGGACAGATACATTTTTTACAAACTAGAAAGAATTCTCCCCTCATAATTTAACTCTACCATAACAGGTTTAAGGTGTATTTCACTGTTTTTTTTTTCTCTCTCTCTCTGTTGGATTGATATAGGATCATTTCTTTTACAAAACTGTGATTATGCTACCTATAAATAATTCTGCAGTTGCTTTTTACCCACAACACTACATTTTGGCTATGCAAAAGGACAAATTATGTATAACTGCTTTGGTCTTATATACTTTAAACCAGAGCGCAAGGACTTCCTCCATCTGACTAATGCCCAGCCAAATGGTCACAGGGACACACCTGATAGGGATGAGTCTAGCCTCCATTCTGAGAGTGAGTAAATCACAGGGGTTAGGCGGAGCAGTATAGCTCTGGGCAGTTTTGGGGGACAGTCACCCTGGGGTCTCTGCCAAGACTGGGTATGGTTAGCCGAGTTTACAGTAGGAAAATGACCTTCTTAGACCCGAAGACAGGGCTATTTAAATGAACACTACACAGAGCCAAAAATCTGGGGACTGCAGAGCCAACTTCCACAGAGAGACCCAGATTTGCCTTCATTGGGATCTGTTTCCTCTGGCAAAGCAAACCCTGCAGTTGCTGCCAGTTAGCTCCTGATATTTTCTAATTAGGAAACAGCACAAATGTTATCAATTGTGACAACAGCTATACTGTATATAGCACATCTGCATATGGTACTTTATAGAATATCGTCTAATGGATATAAGATAACATAATTATATAAGTATATAATAATTCTATTACTGCTACAATTATAATTATATTGTAACTATATATCATAATTTATGTCTATACGTTTGATAGCAAATTATATTAGATATAATATAAATGGAGTATATTTATATATTATAATTATATTGACAAAATATACAAATATGTATTTATATATAACATATATTACAGTATCATACAATATTTATATAATTTGCACTTGATTCTTTCTACTCAGTGGAAACCTGGGGCTCAGATGTCTTCCCACCCTGCAAATATCCACTCCACAATATCAGCTCAAGCTGGTATCAGATTTACCATTGTCAGATTCTTCAAGATTGGAGCCTGTTACATGGCACCAGCAGATTAAAGCAACCACTCACCTCCACAGCAAATGATAGCAGCCACAAAGAGGGAAATATCACTATCATCCAGTTCCAGCGCATTGAACTTCATGGCGAAATCAAACTTGGGTTCCATGATATCACAGAATGGTTTTCTGAGGCTTTTTAGGAATTCACGAGTTATGAAACCATTTCCATATGCTACCAGCATCCCGTCTTTGTTCATCACAGAGGACAGCATTGCAAATATGGCCTCATACACTCCATATTTTAGCAAAGTCACTTGATCGTTCAAGTCCAAGTTTGCAAAGCCTGGGATGGCCTTGGCGAATTCTGTGAGCTCCGTGACAGTCTCCACTGATGTGCACTGGCAGCAGTGAAAGATGCGGACCTCTGCTTCCTTGTTCTGAATGCCGTTGGCTACCAACTTGGCCACCAGCGTCTTTTCGGCCATACACAATGTCTCCATATCATGTATGACAAAAGGCTACAAAGAAGGAACTGAAGTAAGTCAGGTGATTTGTGATGAGCTATCCTCCTAATCATCAATAAATTAATGAGTAGCTACTGTGTCCAAATCACTAAGCTTGGTGCTATGCAGAATTCAAAATACACATAGAACACAGTCCTCATTCTTAGTCAACTTTAAAATTAGTTGGGAAAAATAAGACATTAATAGAGAACTAACAGTATAAATCAGAAGATAATAATTATCATCACGTGACATTGAGTAGAGATTTATTGCTAAGAAACTAAATCTAACAATATTAGCAAAGCACATTTAATATTTTATAATAGTCTCTAAACTACTAAGTACTACTGCAAGAGTCTTCATTACAGTAATTCTTAATTTTATCAACATATGAACTTTAGAAGTAGGCATCATTATTATTTAACACAGACTGTTGAATGAATACACTTGGCATGTAACTTTATACAACTCAAAAAGTTGACATTTGTGTAGAAATGAGCATACAAACATTGCTAAACTCTTCAGGGATAAAGTGGGAAAGCCTCAGAGTTCCCTTGTTCTCTCTGTGCATAAGACTGAAGCCTTCACTTAGTGCTCCACATTCTGGAACAAGCAGAATCCTCCCAGTGGCTCCCTACATGCTGCCATATCATTGGCATCTAAACCCACTTGTCCTGCCAGTTTCTGAAGATCAAGTGGTTCAAGAGATGGCTGGTCATATTGTTTGAAACCAGTATACTCAGAAGGGATTATATTATGTCTTGGGGGGACTGAGGAGAATGGGCACGGATACCACTGTTGGAACTTTCCATTTGTTTGCTGAGGAGAAAGTGACAGCATCTGAGGGATCTCTCTGATTTATAACATGGTCTATGGCACAGGCAAATACAGATCAACAATGCAGTAGGCCAAGACATTATTTCCAATTCCTACCCACTGGAATATTTGAACACAGAGTACAGAAGTATCCAGAGATTTTTTTTTTTAACTTTTAGAGATGAGTTTTGCTCTGTTGCCCTGGCTACAGTGCAGAGCATCTGGGACTATAGGCACATGCTACTATGCCTGGCCAACTAAAAAAAAAATTTTATTTTTTATTTTTATTTTTTGTAGACATGGGGTCTTGCTATGCTGCCCAGGCTGGTCTCAAACTCTTAGCCTCACGTGATCCTCCTGCCTTAGCCTCTCAAAGTGTGAGGATTACAAGCATGAGCCACCGTGCCCAGCTGGCATCCTAGAGATTTTAAGATTCATACCATCAGTGGGCAAAACACGCCATTGACAACGCTCCTGAACCCCTGGCATGGAGTGTTCCCTATTTCTGGGTTCACAAGAGCATTGCAAGGAATCACTGCACAAAACCATTTTTAGGACATCTGTGGGATGGCCTATATAGAGGCAAGGTGGACATGTCAGTCACAGTCACATAGATTGTCTTGGAAATGTTCAGACAGAGCTAGAACTTGCAACAGAGTGCTGGACAAAACAAAACAAAAAAAACAAATCTGCATCAGAGGAAAAGGAATATTTTAAAAATTACTCATGAATGAGTGAAAACGTTCTGAATATAAAATTCAAAGCTAAATTTCTAAAATCTCAAGTCTGGTGAAAGAAGACTAAAGTGTTCTCCAAAGATCTTAAAAACAGGCCAGATTACAATTGTTTGGAGAAAGTTTAGAGATAGTTCTGCTTCACAGAAAGTTGGGGCTCAAATGTAACAAATTAACCTTTTTTAGGATGGACTAGATAAAAATTTTGAAAGGATAACTGATGGTATTCTCTCAATTCCGGAAAGTATACTATTAGGCCACCTTTACTTTATTCAAATCACTGAATTGTTCTAAAGTTCATTCAGCAGGAATAAAAGTATTCAATAATTTTTTAAAAAGAAGACTTCTGTGGTCAAAAAAAGAAAAAGAAAAAAGAAAAGTTAGAGGGCTGGGCATGGTGGCTTATGTCTGTAATCCCAACACTTTGGGAGCCCAAGGTGGGAGGATTACTTGAGCTCAGGAGTTTGAGACCAATATGAGGAACACAGCGAGACCCTGTCTCTACAAAAAGACTTAAGAATCAGCCAGGCATGGTGGTGCGCGTGTGTAGTCCCAGCTACTTGGGAGGCTGAGATGCGGAGGATTGCTCGAGTCCAGCAGTTTGAGGTTGTAGTGAACCATGATCATGCCACTGCACTCCAGGCAACTGGGAAGGAAGGAAGGAAGAGAGGGAGGGAGGAGGGGAGGGGAGGGAAAGAAGGGAAGAGAGGGAAGGGGAGAAAGGAAAGAAAGGAAGAAATCAGAGAAATATTGAGGTTAAATGAAGTTGGGACCTCTCCGAGTCTTTAGCATAACAGATGTACACTGTGAATCTTCAAGAGGGAGGCTAAGGTAAGCAGTGGTTCCCACGGTGTTTGGTTACATATGAATATATGCTTAGGATGATTTACTTTTTTGGTAGAGCATCTCATAGGACAAGTACAGGCCTTTCTACATAATGTTCATGGCCTAGAACAAAATGCAAACATGGGGCCCCTTGTTAAAAGATGATTGTGCCTATAATCCCGCACTTTGGGAGGCTGAGGTGAGTGGATTGCCTGAGCCCGCGGGTTCGAGGCCCGCCTGGGCAACTTGGCGAGACCTCATCTCTACAATAAATCAAAAATTAGCTGGGCGTGGTAGCGCACGCCTGTAGTTCCAGCTACTTGGAAGGCTGAGGCGGAAGGATCGCCAGATCCCAGCAGGTCGAGGCTGCAGTGGCCAGGCGCGGCCACTGCCCTCTATCTGGGCGACAGAGTGAGACTCCAACTCAAAAACAAAACAACTGAGGCGGAAGGATCGCTGGAGCCCAGCAGGTCGTGGCTGCGGTGGCCGGGAGCAGCCACTGCACTCCAGTCTGGGTGACAGAGTGAGACTCCAACTCAAAAACAAAACAAAACAAAACAAAACAAAACAAAAAAAAGTTGATTGTGAATTTCAAGACAGCAACAGCAGAGCATTAACCCCCAAGCCTGGAGCCCTTCTAAGCACTGGGCATTGTAAAACATCTCACATGCCCTTGAAGCCTGCCCTGGACTAGTTTATGGGGGATCTGCTCTCATAAATGAGGACTTACATAGTAACAAATATTTAATTTCATTTTAATAAAATTATCACTTGGATTTTAGAGAGCGGTCTTCATTTAACAGGCAAAATTTGAAACCACTGAATTAAAAACGAGTGCCAACATTAAGAAATGGAGGTTTATTAAGCTAAAGAGAAATTATGTTGCAAAACACACTCAAAAATTTGGAAACATTATTAATTAGCATTCTTGGTAAGACTACTTTAAAAAAATCCATGCAGATTATATTTAACTTTGGAATGTGCCTTTATATTCAAGTTTGAATGTGAATATATCTGATATTACAGGCAGTTATTTTAAATAAATAAAGCACGTTGTAAAGATTTTAAACCACATGAGGCAGAAAGCTGCCTAATTTTTTCCCAGATCACTCTGGGCCAAGGCCAAGATCAGAAAGCTCCCCTCACTGATACAATGTTGTCCTGCTCACACCTCACTGTGTTCCAGTGTTAAATGAGAGTACTCATGAGAATTCATCTGAGTTAGTAACTGTCATCTTTTCTTTTCCTTATAAATCTGATGCAACCTAAACAGCTATCATCTTTTAGGAAAAAATTAAATGTGAATCATTAGTAGTATTGCTTTGGATGAAATTATTTAATAAGCTCTTGATATGTTTTCCTATACATTTCCAGAAATAGCATAAAATATTAAGCATTTTTTTCAATCTAAAGCCAACTTAAGTAGTAGGTTTTGTAATATTTGACCCTGACATAGCAAGCAACACTTCATGCCATGGTATGAGGTAACATCCATCGAAAGGAGTAATTCTGTTCCAACATGGCCCCCAGGTGGCCAACCTTATTTCAAAGATTCTGAAATGTTGAGAATAATATTGGAACTCCTCGTTGGAAACTGGTCTTAAAATCTTAAAAGTCCATGCTCAACTGCATGTCAAAAATTAGACTCGTTGACTTCATTTTAATCTGCTTAATCCCAACTTGCATACCAGCAGGCTTGGTGGCTCAGTCTGTAGTCCTGCGCTTTCGGAGGCTGAGGTGAGTGGATTGCCTGAGCCCGTGGGTTCGAGACCCACCTGGGCAATTTGGCGAGACCTCATCTCTACAGTAAATCAAAAAATCAGCCGGATGTGGTAGCGCATGCCTGTAATTCTGGTTACTCGTAAGGCTGAGGCGGAAGGATCGCCGGAGTCCAGCAGGTCGAGGCTGCAGTGACCAGGAGCGGCCACTGCACTCTAGTCTGGGTGATAGAGTGAGACTCCAACTCAAAAAAAAAAAAAAAAAAAAAGTAGCAGTACTACCTCATTATCATCTTATACTTTGAATTTCTGAAGTCTAAATATTCAGTACTAAAAGTTGCTTGCTTGATTTTTAACTAAACACCCTCACCAATTTTTCAGAATGTGTGGGGAGTTTCTCAAACCCAAAGCAGCTAAGCCCCAGCGAGAGTGAGTGTGTGAGTGTGGGTGTGTGCATGTGTGTACGTGTGCATGCATGCACATTGGGGGCTGAGCCCCTGGTCGCTGGGGAAGCAAACATCACAAGAAAGGCGCTGACTTCACCAAAGTTCCTCAGTCTCATTTTTATGTTGCTTCTGAAGCCCTGACAGATCAACATATTACCTTTATAAGATGCTGTTGAAAAGCACCTCTTTTGGAAGAGTCCTCCTCCTTCCCCTCATCTCTGCTTCCATCCCTGTCACCCTCAAATCAAAGGCCAAGTTCCCCAGAGGTGCTCTAGCCCAGTCACTAAGGGACCTGACCATCTTCTGGCCCACAGTTCTGAAATCTTAGAGGCTCAACCCAGTCCCAGTGTTTAGATGGAAACAGACATTCTCCATCCACCCTTCACCCAAACCCTGCCCTCCCTCAAAGCAATAGCATGGTCAGCTACAGGGCTTTGCTTTATCTGATCTGAGGCCATGAGCTGGTCTTCACACAGCAAAAGCATTGGCCGCTGTAAAGATAAATTCAGACCCCCACTTCTAGCAAACCAGAAGGGTACTTTAAAATGCAAATCTATTCAACCCCTGTCCTTCCCTTCCCCCTTTTGAACATTTCAGGGCCAAACTTTGGTCATAGCTAGGGAGTTGGTGCCCACTCTTGCCCTAGCCCCTCCCGGTTATGCAGTTCATGTTCATTATGGCTGGCCATGTGAATGCATCTGTTTATTGACCTAGACAGTTCATGATTCCTCCTCTCACTCCCAAGCAGAAAGGACGTCAGCAGTAGGCCCTGGATTTTGTGTGCCTTCCTGAGACTCTGCTGGGTGTGGCTTGGGTTGTGAGGTCACCCAGGCTGGAGCTTGATGAAAAGGGGACTAAGTGTGGGTCACTGAGTACAGGTCAAGGTAAGCATGTCAGGGCCGATGCTTGGTCTCCCTATTTAGCAAAACCAGATTTTCAAAGAACAAATTGTTCCCAGGGGTTGTAAACCGATAACTTCACAAAGAGAGGATGCAGGGATAAGGTTGTGAATTGGCTACTATCGTGCATTTCCAGGAAAGTGGCTTGTGGTTACTTGGTTTTCTCACATCCCATGTCTAGCAGGTTTGGAGCTTGCTTGCAGGTTGATTTTTAGAAAGGAATAATTTAAACTGTTTTTAGCCCCTCTCTGCCACAAACAGATTTCCAACAGACAGATGGGGTTGGTTTCTTTTTTTGGTTTGTTTTTGTTTTTATTTTTGTTTTTTTGAGTTGGAGTCTCACTCCATCGCCCCGACTGGAGTGCAGTGGCACACTCCTGACCACCGCAGCCTCAACCTGCTGGGCTCCGGCGATCCTTCCGCCTCAACCTTCCGCCTCAACCTTCCGAGTAGCCGGAACTACAGGCACACGCTACCACATCCGGCTGATTTTTGATTTATTGTAGAAATGAGGTCTCGCGAACTGGCCTGGGCAGGTCTCAAACCCGCGGGTTCAGGCAATCCACTCACCTCGGCCTCCCAAAGCACTGGGATTTCAGGTTGAGCCACCAAACCCGGCCGGGGTTGATTTCTATACTGTGTAAGGGGTACAAGGCCTTTCAACACAACACTGTAGTTGCAAAACCAGACTTCTGTGAAGAGATTGGGGCAGTGTGACCTGATGGTAGGCACCGGCCTGTGGGGTCTTTTTCCAGATTGAGCAGAGAGTGTGCCTCATACTGAAAGTAAGGATCAGGCTAGGTGGAGGAAGAGGAGGGCCATGTCTCCAACAACCCATGTGCAGATGAGGTTACAGGATGGGACATGACTTTGGCTTGGAGCTAACAGTGTGATCAAATGCAAGGAGTGACGTGACAGCTGGAGATTGCCTTGAACATTTGTGCCTGTTGTGTTCTGGCTTGTGGGGCGTGGGCATGTGACTCTTAGCAGTGCACTAAATTATCTTTTTCTATAGAAAACAGAATTGTGAACCCCGATCCTAGGCTGTTAATCTATTATGTATTTCCTTAAGACCAAAGTACAAACAGATTTCTGTCTGAGAGTCATTGTGTATGAGTCCTCAGTCTTCCTGATTTTCTCAAGTCTGGCTGAGAGTGACAGGGTCTTTCTAAGAGCTTTGTGGGTCTCTGTGGGGAGATGCAGAAGGGCACTCTATGGGAATTAAATTCACATTAGACAAGAAGGCTTTGTTAAGAGTAAAGATGACTTTTAAGTTTGTTTTACATGATTAAAATCCAAGAGAGATATACAAGATCTTGAACAAAAGTTTTAGTTACCCCTTGGGCTGTACTAATCATTCCCAGGGACGAAATGCACAGTGAAAAGGTTACCACTGCTTCACCCCTGTGATCCAGAAAAGGTATGAGCCTCTGGGGCCTCCTAGCGTGGGTGTTTGCTAGAACCCTTCTAAAATACCTCAGCCTATTTAATTGGAGAATTCACTGAAGAATTAAAAGACTCAGTAAAAGAGAGATTTGGTTTGTTCATGAAAGTAAGTAGCTTGTGAAATACTTTATTTTCCTGTGACTAAAAATCCCAGCTTGTAATTCCCAATAAGGATTGCTTCGAGCTATTCATTAGCACAAATTAAACCTGTTTCACCATGCTCATAGGAAAAAGGCAAAATATCTTCATTCACTAACCTAGGGCCATCCCTCTCTTTGAAGATAGCTCTGAGATTCATTCTGTAAGGGAGACAAAGACTTATTTAACTATAGGGGTGGGGGCAGGAGGATACTGAGCCAGGTGGGTGAGGAAGTATAGGAGGAGCCATGAGGGACAATCTTAGTTGTTTCTGAAAAGGTCCAGAACTATCCAAAGGGCAATAAAGTTTCTGTAAACAAATGACCCCAGCCAGGTGTCTGTAATCCCAGCTACTAGGAAGGCTGGAGTGGGAGGATCCCTTGAGTTCCAGACTAGCCTGGGCAACATAGTGAGACCCTGTCTCTGAAAAAAATAAGCGACTCTTTCGAAGTCATGAGATGTCATTGCCTTCTCACAGAAAAAAAAGAAGGCAGGCATGGTGGGGAGGAGGGGGAGCTTCAAGAGGGAGGGAGTAGTTTTAGGAGGAAGGATGCAGAAACACATTTTGAAAGGGAAGTGAACAGTTTCGTTTTCTGGCCTAAATACAGGGATTTTTTGTTTTTTTTTTTTAGTTGGAGTCTCACTCTGTCACCCAGACTGGAGGGCAGTGGCTGCTCCTGGCCACCGCAGCCTCGACCTGCTGGGCTCCGGCAATCCTTCCGCCTCAGCCTTCCAAGTAGCTGGAACTACAGGCGTGTGCTACCACACCCGGCTCATTTTTTGATTTATTGTAGAGACGAGGTCTCACCAAGTTGCCCGGGCGGGTCTCGAACCCGCAGGCTCAGGCAATCCTCTCGCCTCGGCCTCCCAAAGTGCTGGGATTACAGACTGAGCCACCGAACCTGACCAATACAGGGATTTTTAAAAAATACACTTAAGAAACAACCCTAGTGCTTGGTAAGCTATTGGGTTGTTTGTTTGCTGTATTTATTGCATAGCCATTATAATAACTTAGTTGCTAAGAGTTTTAAGGTGGGTCCAAGCAAGAAGATAGGAGTTGCTGTTACGCTACATTTTATTTTATTTTGAGTTGGAGTCTCACTCTGTCGCCCAGACTGGTGTGCAGTGACGTGATCATAGCTCACCACAGCCTCAACCACCTGGGCTCAAGTGATCCTTCTGTCTCAGTCTCCTGATTAGCCGGGACCATAGGCACACGCCACCAAGCCTAGCTAATTAAAAAAAAAATGTGTAGAGACTTGTTCTCAATATGTTGCTCAAGCTGGTCTTGAACTCATGGCCTCAAGCAATCCTCCTGCCCTGGCCTCCCATAGTACTAGGATTACAGGCATGAGTTATTCTGCCCAGTCTTAAGCTGTATTTTAGTCTCCAAATGAACCATTTCCACAGTCTTTTGTTTCACTTTGGGATAGATAACATTTTCTCAACGTTTAACACATTTTCTCACTAGTTGACATGTTGCCAATGGAACACTTCAGATTCCACTAAATGGCCGCAAAAACACCTACTGGATTGTTGCTGGCCTTTCCTGCGAGGATGACCCGGGCTTTGACCTTGTTCATATTGAAGTTCTTCAAGTAGGCCTCGTAGATTCTCTTGGCGAGAGATTTGAGATCTGCAGTTTCAGAATCCTCTATGTCATGTTCACATGTAAGAATTTCTGCTTTCAATTTTGCTTTTTCAGATCTTGGCATTCGTCCAAAACGAATTGCTGGGGTTTGGGGGTAGACATGGAATAACAGAAAACAGGCAGATGTGAGCAGCGGGGCGATGACTGAGGTGAAAGGGTCAGATGAAAAGTTCCCACCAGGAATTAAACTACAAACGAAAATGTAGAGGTGAGTTAAAAATCCACTTCTCATTACAATACAACTTGCGACTATGGAGAGATGAAAATAAAACTCAAGCTCCATAAATTCTAGACTTTTTAAAAAGGTTAGAATCAAAGGAAACATCATCACTTATCTCATTGGGAGTGCACTGTCATTACGTAATTGACCTTTAAGGTTAAGGACATGAACATGAGTTTTAGAATGAGTTTATACAACATCTTTCTCTTTTTCCAAAAGGTAGAGATGCAACCCTCGTGAATTACTTATGTGAATTTACCTTCATGTTGTAATTAGCACAATCTAAAATTAGAGAATGACTGACTATTAGGAAACTCATAATGTGGTGAACTGTTTGGAATGGCACATACGTCACCTGGAGGAGAGGAACATTCTGTCATTTCAGCTATTTCTAGTCAGTTGTTATATTTTATGCCAAAGTCTTACCACTTGAAGTCTCCGGCAATAAGTCCAATGCTCTGCTGCATCTCAGCTATTTGAGATTTTTATTTTTTTAGGCTATTCTGATTACAAAATATTTTAGGTGTTAAATGTTAGAGAACATTTATTCAAATCATAGTCCATTCCAATCAAACAAGGCAGGTAAACTGAGGAACAGGCTGGGAAGATGTGCAGGACTACCTTACCTACCGTTGTGTGACATCCCGACGGAAAGGCACTTGTGAAAACGACAATACTGGCACTTATTTCGATTCTTTTTCTGAATCTTGCAGCTACGGTCGCATTTGTCATACACCAGCTTTAGTCGAAGAGTTCGCCGAAAGAAACCCTATGAGATCAACATATGGTTTATTAAAGAATGTGAATAACTAACAAATCAGTATACTTGCTTGAGTCATCTTTTTTGTTGTTCACTTATTGTCTCTTTTTCTTTTAAAAAATTTTTTTTGTTTTGAAGATGTGGGGTACCATTCAGGGTTAGGTATACAAATGTTCATTATGCAGGAACCCTGTTGAGTTGTGCCCCCATTCCCTGACAGTTTCCCACTACTGCCAGTCCCCCCGACCCCCAAGAAATTTTCTTGCAAAAAACTCTGGACTTTTCAGAAGAATGCTAGGTAGGTTTGTATCTTCAAATTTAGAAATCAGTCTCAGGTTTTTTTTCCTCCAAAATTTCATTAAGGATCAGTTATATAAGTTATACTCTACATCAGCTAGTAGGAGAGGCCTCTAATCCTACAAGAATTATTTATCCAGTACAGGGGAAAATATATTTTCAAGGAATGCAATTCTTATTCTTTCTTAAATAGAAATTTTATGATTCTATATTATATTTTCACATAGCATATCATTTGGTGCCCCTGGGCTCTTTTGTAAAATAGAAGCCTATAGTAGTTAATGTCATGATGAAATAAAGTCAGGGATTATAAAAATTGTGAAAAAAAACTTTTTTTTTTTTTTTTTTTTTTTTTGAGTTGGAGTCTCACTCTTGTCACCCAGACTGCCGGACTCAGGCGATCCTTCCACCTCAGCCTTCCAAGTAGCCGGAACTACAGGCGTGTGCTACCATGCCCGGCTGATTTTTTGATTTATTGTAGAGATGAGGTCTCGCTGCCCAGGCGGGTCTCGAACTCCTGGGCTCAGGCAATCAAAAAAAACTTTTTTAATGAACTAAATTTAGAGAAACGGTTCTTCGAAAAAGTTTGATAGAATTTTAAATTTAATCATTTTAAAATGAAACACAATAAAAATTTAAAGTAATTTTAGAATATCCTCATTCTGATTTGGAAAGACACAATTATAGTTTTCCAAACAGTTGCTTAGTTCTGCAAAGATGTATAGAAATGTAAACTTTCTCCCATTATGACATTTCCATATTTGTGACAAAAAAAAACTTTCTGGAATTTTTGTTAAGAGTATATTAAGTCCATCAAATATAAAAATATAAAAGGAAACCAGCTATTTTAAAATAATTTCCTTGCTTTATAAAAGCATCTTAAGCTGTATCCAGTAAGAAATAACTTTACTAGTTAGTCCATTTAGGAAAAAAAAACAATTAGTCAAGAGTAATTAAATCATGCCCCTCAGGAAAAGGTCAGTTTACAAGTAAATTTTAAAGGTATGTGGCTAGAAAACTTGTGAAGGAGTTTATTTTTGTTTCGGGCTCTCTTTTCCTTTGCTTTTAAGCCATACTTCCATATTTCTGACATGATAGGCTTGACTAGCCCACATGAGAAAGGACAGGACTTTCTTGGGGAAGGGCAGAGGAAGGTTGAAATCTTCACTTGATATCCTTATCCTGGTGTGTAAAATAGGATGGCTAAGGAATGAATGGGATCATAAGAGGGAGGTTGAGAAAAGAGAATTCTAAATGTCAGGATGTTACGATGATGTCCCGGCTGTGTGTCCTCTTCTCTCTGTGCCTGGCTTGGGGCAGAAGGTCAGCATTTCAAAATCGTAGATTGTGAGCATGCCAGGAAAGGCAGTGGCATTTTCTAAGTTAATAAACACTTCCCGAATGCACCATGAAAGGGGATTCTGATTTTACATGAACATTCCAATGACTAGCTTTTCCACATATGTGATGTTCAGAATGTGCCAGACTTAAAAGGATGTGCTACTTCAGGAGAACTTTGGGAAAGAATAGGAAGAACTCCTTCCACTCATCACGCTGGCAAACACTGAAGGGCCAACGGTCCAGGTGGCAGCATACGGGACAATAGGGGATGGGCCGGACTTTATGCACTCCTGGCCCTGGGCCATTTCTGTTTAGGAGCTCTCTAAGTTAGCATCAGGATACACACAAGGCACATGTAGCTTGGGTGGAGAGGCCCCGACATGCAGGAAGGAACTGCCAGAGGTCAGGATGCAGCAGTGGAAGATGCTGGGTACTGTGAGCAAGCTGTCTCTCTGATAGCCAGATCCCTCACTGGGAACATGAGAACACCTGCCCTACCTGGTCTTCAGTGAGGGTCGAGAGATGAGAGGACAAACATCCTCTGTCTTGTATTCAAGAAGGGATCTTTCTTTCTCTCTTTTTTTTCTGTTGCCCAGGCTGGAGTGCAGTGGCATCACCACGGCGACCACAGCCTTGATCTCTTGGGTTCAGGCAATCCTTCTGCCTTAGCCTCCCAAGTAGCTGGGACTATAGGAACGTGCTACCATGCCCTGCTAATTCTTTTGATTTATTGTAGAGATGTGGTCTTGCCATGTTGCCCAGGCTGGTCTCGAACTTCTGGGCTCAGGCAATCCTTTCGCCTTGGCCTCCCAATGTGCCGGGATTACAGGCATGAGCCACTGCACACAGCCAGGTGAGTTTTTTATTGGGGACTTTCTGCAGCTTTCTTTAGTATGACAGACATTTTCACATAAGATAAAAGCAACCACAGTGGCCGATGGTGACAGCCACTTGCCCTCCTCTGCATCCACTCTACCTTGCAGCCTTCACATGCGTGAACTCCATAATGGTAGCCCGAGGCTTTGTCCCCGCAGATTCTACACTCAATGTTTAATACTCCGCTGGGGGACTCGTCCATGCTACCAGGAACCACAGGATAAGTAACCGAGGAGGGACTCGAAGCTGGTGAAAGGGTATCTAGGAAAAGAAGAGGAAGATGGTTGTACAGTCAAGGTATCACTGTTGTATGTCTAAATTGGGCCTATGAGGTTGTGATTTAGCATATGAGGCACGGAGTGATGAAGCATAAACTCGTCCGCAGGGTGCCCATCCTGAGTCGGGCACCTGCCTCTGAGTCACAGCCTCCTGTGCTCGCTCCTACAACTACCGCATACCGCTGTCATGCTGGCAACCCTAAAGATTCCATGCTATCACTCATTCCTGCTGAGCTGACCCCTGGACTCTGGATCCACCCATGGGCCTTCTCACAGCTACCTCTTCCCCAAGCATGCTACCCCCACTACCACGCTCAACGAGTGCTACACTGAACTTATTATCTTGTTTGCCTCCTTCCTTCCAGATCTTCTGCAATTGTTAAGTCAGTAAAAGACACCAGAATAAAGTATAAAAATCCATGTGGGGAACACCAAACGTGTAATCTGTGAGAGGAAAAATAAGTTGGAGTTTGTAAGAACGAAAAACTTCTGCTCTACAAAAGATATCGCTAAGAAAATAAAAGCCACAGACTGGGAGAAAATATTTGCAAAACACATGTGGTAACAGATTTGTATCCAAAATGTACAAAGAAGTCTTAAAACAACAAAAGAGCTGAATGGACACTTCAGCAAATTAGTTATACAGATAGCAAGTAAGCACATGAAAAGAAGTCCGCATTACTGATGGGTAGGGAATTGTGAATTAAAACAATGAGGTACCATCACACACCTATTAGAATGACTAATATCCAACAAACGGACAATACTAAATTCGGTGGGGATTAAAACAACAGGAACCCTCATCCATTGCTGGTGGGAATGCTATAAATGGGACAGCCACTTTGAAGACCAGTTGGCAGCTCTGACAAAGTAAAACAGTCTTACTGTATGACAGGAATCTCACTTCTAGGTATTTATCCAACTGAATTGAAAACACGGCCACACAAAAGCCTACACATGGATGTTTAAAGAAGCTTTATTCTTAATTGCCAAATGTAGGAAGCAACCAAGATGCCCTTCAGTAGGTGAGAGGATAAGCAAATTGTCATCCATGCAGACAATGGAACATTATTCAGTGTAAAAACAAATGAGATCTCAAGCCATGGAAAGACATGGATGAGTGTTAGAGGCATATTGTTGGTGGAAGAAGCCAGTCTGAAAAGCCTACTTACTATATGATTCCAAATACATGGCACCCTAGAAAAGGCAAAACTATAGCGATGATAAAAAGATCAGCTATGATGGTAAAAAGATCAGGACTGAATAGGTATAGAACAGAGGTTTTGAGGTGGTGAAACTATTTGTATAAAATGTAATGCTGTGCACAATGACTCATGCCTGCAATCCCAGCATTTTGGGAGGCCAAGGCAGAAAGATTATTTGAGCCCAAGAGTTCGAGGCCAGCCTGGGTAACACAGTGAGACCTTGTATCTACAAAAATAAAAATTAGCTGGGCATGGTGGCACACATCTGTAGTCCCAGATACTCAGAAGGCTAAGGAGGAAGGATCATTTGAACCCAGGAGTCCGAGGCTGCAGTGAACCATAATTTTTCTACTGCATTCCAGCCTGGGTAACAGAGTGAGAACACAACTCAAAAAATAAACAAACAAACAAAAAACCCCCCAAAACCCACAGAACTTTATCAGTCAGAGTGAACCTAATGTGTGCATATAAAACAAAAATAATTTAGGAGGTTAGAAGATCCCAGCATCCAATGCAGACTGTGGCCAAACTATCCAACCGTGTTACAAATGTCTCAAACAGCCTCACTGAAGGAGCTGGGAGGCGGGGAGGTGCTGCCCTAGGTCACTTTGGAAATGAATGAAGTCTGTAATACTAAGGGCAAAAGGATCCGCAAATAAGCTCTGTGCTCTAGTTGATAGTTATTTCCTACAGAGGCATGGGTTTACAATTCTGATACCACTCTACATGTATACTGGAAATGAACAATTGATTCAATGAATGGTGGATGGTGAAAACTAGGCTTATCACTGTTGCAGTATGAAATTACAGATAAACAGAAGGAGCAGGAGGCTAGAATGATCTATATGGTCATAGATGACAGTTGATAATATCAGTATGAGCTCATGTTTGACTTAATACAGAAGCCAGGTGCAATGGCTCACACCTGTAATCCCAGTGCTTTGGGAAACCAAGGCAAGAGAATGCACAAGACCAGGAGTTCAAGGCAGCCTTGGCAACATAATGGGCCCCCATTTCTCCAAAAAATGTTTTAAAAATTAGCTGGGCATGCTGGCATGCTTATAGTCCTAGATACTTGGGAGGCTGGGGTGGGAAGATTGCTTGAGCTCAGGAGTTTGAGGCTGCAGTGAGCACTGATCATGCCACTGCCCTCCAGCTCGGGCAACAGAGTGAGATCTTGTATTTAAAAAATAGATAATTGGGGGGGGGGGAGAGAGAGAGAGAGAGAGAGACAGAGTTACATATAGAAATATATAGAGATATAGATTTATACACACACACCACACAGGTTAGTATGTACACATATATGTATTTGCTTTATCAGCAGAGAGAGCCTAAGAAAAAAGACATTTCAGTAATAACCTGAAATGATTAGAGTGAAGAATACCCAGGACTCATACAGAGCTAGATTTGTTCTGTTCTCACCTCTCATCATAGAAGACCTCTGAAGTCATGGGGCATCGGGTAAAGTATTCAAAACAGTTTTGTCTCAGCAGTGAGGCAAAATTACCTCTAAAATAAATACTACAATAGTCTCATCTAACAAAGCTTAAAAACAAGATCTTAAAGGATCAAACATTTTCCAAGTAACTTTACTTCATCCAACAAAGCTCAGGAATATTTGTAGGAATACAAAAATATTCATCACCCAACAAGTTCACAATATATGACATCCAATGTTGAAAACTTACAAAATGGCCGGGCTCGGTGGTTCAGCCTATAATCCCAGTGCTTTGGGAGGCTGAGGTGAATGGATTACCTGAGCCCGTGGGTTCGAGACCCTCCTGGGCAACTTGGTGAGACCTCATCTCTACAGTAAATCAAAAAAATTAGCCAGGCATGGTAGCACGCACCCCTGTAGTTTTGGCTACTTGGAAGGCTGAGGCGGAAGGATTGCTGGAGCCCAGCAGGTTGAGGCTGCAGTGGCCGGGAGCATGCCACTGCACTCCAGTCTGGGCAACAGAGTGAGACTCCAACTAAAAAAAAACAAAAACAAAAACTTACAAAACATTAAGAATTAGAAAAATATGACCCATGATGAGGAAAAAAAATGAATGGAAAGAGACTCAAAAATGATATAATAGAAGATAGAAATTATAGCCATGATACTTTTAAAAGTTGTTCTGACTGTATTCCAAATATTCAAGAAACTAAAAGAAAGACTTGATATGTTAGGTAGAGATGGGAGTGAAAAAAGAACTAGCTGGGCGCAGTGGCTCATGCCTGTAATCCCAGCACTTTGGGAGGCAGAGGCAAGAGGATTGCCTGAGTCCAGGGGTTTGAGAACAGCCTGGGCAACTTAGTGAGACCTTGTCTCTACAATTAAAAAAAAACAACAGCTGGGTGTGGTGGTGCACTCCTGTGGTTCCAGCTACTTGGAAGACTGAGGTGAAAGGATCACCTGAGCCCAGCAGGTTAAGGTCATGGTGGTCGTGAGCACGCCACTGCATTTCAGCCTGGGTGACAGAGTCGTGAGCACGCCACTGCATTTCAGCCTGGGTGACAGAGTGAGACTCCTACTTAAAAAAAAAAAAAAAAAAGAACAAAGAACAAAGAACCAAATCATGCTTCTAGTGATGAAGACTACAATATCCAATATGGAGAGTACACTGGAAGGGATTAAGAGCAGACTGGACACTGCAGAAGAAAAAATTAGTAAACCTAAAGACATATCAATAGAAACCATTCAAAATGAAACACAAAGAGAAATATAAGAATGAAAAAAAAAGATAAAACTTAGCATTAGTGAACTGTAGGACAACTTCAAGTGGCCTAATGTATGTATAATTGGAGTTTCCAAAGGAGTAGAGAGAGAAAACAGAAAAAAATGTGAAGAAATAATGGCTTAACCTGTTCTAAATGTGATGAAAACAATAAATCTGCTAGTCCCAGAACTCAATGAACTTCAAGCAAAAAGAAGCATAAAGAAAAAAACATCAGCTGGGTGCAGTGGTTCAAGCCTGTAATCCCAGCACTTTGGGGGGCCGAGGCGAGAGGATTACCTGAGCCCGCAGGTTTGAGGCCAGCCTGGGCAACATGGTGAGACCTTGTCTCTACAATTAAAAAAAATTAGCCTCGCTTGGTAGCGCATGCCTGTAATTCCAGCTACTTGGAAGGCTGAGGTGGAAGGATCGCTAGAACCCAGCAGGTTGACGCTGGGGTAGTTGTGAGTGTGCTACTGCACTCCAGCCTGGGTGATGGAGGGAGACTCTGACTCAAAAAAAAAAAAAGAAAGAAAGAAAGAAAGAAAGAAGGAATGAAAAAGAAAAAAACATCAAATTGTTTAGAATAAGTGATAAGGAAAATAATTTAAAAGCAGCCAGATATATAAAAAAGATGAAAGATAACAAGTGGTTGGTAAGGATATGGAGAAAAAAGAACACTTGTACTGTTGATGGTATTGTAAATTAGAAGAGTCATTATGGAAAATGGTATGGAGGTTCCTCAAAAAACCAAAAATAGAATTACCACCTGATTCAGCAATCCTACTTTTGAGTATATATCCAAAGGAATTAAAATCAGTATATTGAAGAGCTATCTGTACTCCTATGTTCACTATAGTATTATTCACAGTATCCTGAATATGAAATCAACCTAAATGTCCACCAATGAACGGATAAAGAAAATGTGGTTTATATGCAAAGTGGAATTCTTTTAAGCCTTTGCAAAGAAGGAAATTCATTTGCAACAACATGGATGAACCTGGAAAATATCATGCTAAATAAAATAAGCGAGGCACAGAAAGATAAATACCACGTAATCTCGCTTATATGTGAAATCTAAAAAAGTCAAACTTACTGGAGAGTAGAAAGGTGGTTACTAGGGGCTGAGGAGGCCAGGGGGGAATGGGAAGATGTTGGTCAAAGGTTGCAAAGTTTTAGCTAGAAAGGAGGAATAAGTTTTAGTGATCTATGGCATAATATGGTGACCATAGTTAAAAATAATACATTATATATTTCAAAATTGCTAAAGCAGTAGAGTTTAAAAGTCCTTACCACACACAAAAAATAATAAGTAGGTAAGGTGACAAATATGTTAATTATCTTGATACAATCATTCCATAATATAAACATATATGAAAACATCACCCCATAATACCCCATACAATACAATTATTATCTGTTAATTAAAAATCAAAATTTTAAAAAGCAACTAGACAAAGAGGTTATGTAACACATAAAGGAACAAAAATAAGGATGACACCACATTTCTTTTTGGAAATAACACAAGCCAGAAGATTACAGGCTAACATCTTTAAAGTACTGAAGAAAAACATTTGTCAAGGTAGAATTATATATTTTCAAGAATAGGGGGGTCATATGAAGACTTTTTCAGACATACAAAAGCTGGTAATTCATAACCAGCAGACCCACATTACAAGTCATGTCACAAGAAATCTATTAGGCAGAAGGAAAATGATAATACATGGAAATATGGATTGACACAAAGGAATAAAGAGCACTGGAAAAGGCAACTGTGTAGGTAAATGTCAAAAATTATTTTCTTGTGTCCCAGTGATTTTCCTTCATTGATGATAGATGCCCCAGTGAGAATTTAAGTGTTTTTAAAAGATAACTGGCTATTTAAACAGCAATATGTTGTGATATTTATCACATGGGTAGAAATAAAATTATAAGAAACAAAATCAAAATGCATCGGGAAAACTGAAGTATACTGTTATAAGGCTTTTATAATTATAAAATAGCATAATATCACTTGAAGATAGACTGGAATAGTTGAAGACATATACTACAAACCCTAAAGCAACCACTAAAATAACACAAGAAGGAGTTATAGATAATAAGTCAACAAAGGAGCTACAATGAAATATTAAAAACTACTCAATCCAAGAGAAGGCATAAAAAGAGCAAAAAGGGAACAAAATATAGACGCAGCAAAAAACAACAAACTACAAGATAATATGTCTAATCAAACCATAATATAAAGATACAAATAAAAGAAAAAGAATGAAAAAAGATATGCTGCATTAACACTAATCAAAAGAAAGCTGCAGTAGCTGCTTTAATATCAAAGTAGTATTCAGAACAAATAATTTTACCTGGAATGAGGAGGTCATTTATAATAATAAAAGGGTCAATTCATCAAGAGGACATAACAATTCCAAATGTTTATGCACTTAATAACAGAGTTTTGGGGCAACCCCTCTGGATCCTCTCCCACTGTGGGAGGTTTTCTGTCCTATCAATAAATCCTGCTTTCTCAATAATAATAATGGAGTTTCAAAATATACTAAATAAAAACTGGTAGAACTAAAAGGAGAAACAGACAAATCTATAATTATAATTTGAAATTTCAACCCCCCTCTCTCAATAACTGAGGTAACAAGTTGATAGAAAATCGGTAAGAATATGGAAGACTTGAACAATACTAATAACCAACTTGATCTAATTGATATTTACAGAATACTTCACCTAGCAACTGCAGAATACATATCCTCCTTAAGTATACATGGAACACTTTTTACCAACACTTTCAACCCCCCTCTCTCAATAACTGATGTAACAAGTTGATAGAAAATTGGTAAGAATATGGAAGACTTGAACAATACTAATAACCAACTTGATCTAATTGATATTTACAGAATACTTCACCTAGCAACTGCAGACTACATATCCTCCTTAAGTGTACATGGAACACTTTTTACCAAGACGGACCACATTCTGCAGCATATATAGCTCTTAATAAATTCAGAAGGATTCAAGTCAAACAAAGTACTTTCTCTGACCACAATGGAACTAAATTAGAAATTAATAACAGAAATATACCTAAAAATTCTCAAATATTTCAAAAGTCAAGAATAAACCTTAAATAACTCATGGATTCAAGAAGAAATAAAAAAGGAAGTTAGAAAATATTTTGCATGGAATGCAAATGAAAACACAACATTCCATAATTTATCACATAACACTAAAGGAGCACTTAAATGGAAATTTATAGCACTAAATACCAATATTAGAAGAGAAGAAAGGTCTCAAATCAATGACAACTTAAGAAACTAGGAAAAGGAGAGCAAATTAGATACAACATAAGCAGAAGAAAGGAAATAATAAAGATTACAGAGGAACTAAATGATATAGAAAACAAAAAAGCAATATAGAAAAAATAAAACAAAAGTCTAGTTCTTTGGGAAAATCAATAAAATTCATAAGCATCTAGCCTGACTGATCAGAAAAAAAGAGAGAGAAGTTATGTAAGTTATAAGTTAGAAATGAAAGAGGTGATATCATTATAGATACTACAGATATTAGGAGAATAATAAAAAATTAACAACTTCATGCCAATAAATTCAACAACTTAGATGAAATAAATATTCCTTAAAAGACATAAATTACCAAAGTCTATTCAAGAGAGAGAAACTGAATAGCCATATATCTATTTAAAAAATTCAATATGGAGTTAAAAGACCCTTCTATAAAGAAAACTTCAGACCCAGATGGCTTCATCTGTAAACTCAATTAAGCATTTAAGGGAGAACAAATATCAGATCTACAGAAATACTTCCAGAAGACTGAAGGGGAGGAAATATAGGTTGACCATCCCTAATCTAAAAATCCCAAATCCAAAATGCTCTAAAATCTGATACTTTTTGAATGCTGACATGATGCTACAATTGAAAAATTCCACATCGGACCTAATCTGACAGGTTGCAACAAAATGCACAAAATTATTTAAAATATTATATAAAATTACCCTCAGGCTATGTGTATAAGATGTACATAAAATATAAATCAATTTTTTTGTTTGTGTATTTAGATTTGGGTCCTATCCCCAAGATATCGCTTTGTATATATGGAAATATTACAAAACCTGAAAACATCTGAAATCCAAAACAATTCTAGTCCCAAGCATTTTGAATTAGGGCTGCTCAACTGGTAGTTCCTAGCTCATTCTACAGGGCAAAAAACTTATCTGATGCCAAAACCAGACAAAGATATTACAAGAAAAGGAAACTACAATCAATTTCCCTCAGGAACATGGGTGCAAAAATTCTTAACAAAATTTTAGCAAGTGAAGTCCAATAATATAACCGGATAGGCTGGGCGTGGTGGCTCATGCCTATAATCCCAGCACTTTGGGAAACCGAGGTAGGAGGAGTTACTTGAGTCCAAGAGCTCAAGACCAGTCTAGGTAGCATAGTGAGACTTTGTTTCTGCAGAAAATAAAACAATTAGCCAGACATGGTGGCATGTGTCTATAGTCCCACTATTTGGGAGGCTGAGGCAGAAAGATTGTCTGAGTCCAGGAGGTTAAGGCTGTGCTGAACCTTGATTATGCCACTGCACTCCAGTCTGGGTGACAGAGTGAGACTCTAACCCCTCCCTTCCAAAAAAGAGGGTAATGCAATATGATCAAGAAGGATCTATCCTAGGAATGCAAGATTGGCTTAACCTTTGAGACTCAAACGATGTTATTCGCCATATTAACAAATAAAAAAGAACCATTTGATCATCTTACTAGCTACAGAAAAAGTATCTTACCAAATCCAACATCAATTCTTGATAAAAGCACACAGCAAACTAGAAATAGGAAAGAACTTTTTCAACTTAATAAAGGGAACCTAAGAAAAACTGTAGCTAACATCATGCTTCAATGGTTTGCTAGACCCTGAGGCTAGTTGGCATAAACTTTTCAAGCCTTACCTGTGTCATAACTTTCAGATGAGTTAGGAATATATTTTAGGTTACAGTTTTTGACAATGACCTAAAAGACATTTGTCTTAGAAAAGGAACCTTGAATTAATTGGATAGAGGATCGTGATTTTGAATCTCTCTGCTTTGAGAGCAGAGCAAAGGCCCTGGTGGGAGCTTGATCTTCTGGGGAAGGCAGGAGGGAGTCTGAACATTCCTCCGATCCACTGCTGGGAAGGAACTTTCCAGAGGTCTTACAACTGCACACCTACCCAACCCACCCAAACTCTTTATTTCAGAACAACCTCTAGTGTATCTGACCTAAAGAAAAAAGCATATCTTTGAACTCTTTCATTATAAAATGAACTATATTATTGCCCCTGGGGACAGGGAGCGGGGCGGGGAGGCTGACTTCCTTAAAAAAAAAAAAAAGGAAAGAAAGAAAAGATAAAGGAAAACAAACAAAACCAGATAAACCTTTTCAGATCCATAGAGAAAAAAATAATAATTTTCTGATAAACACTACCAATAGTCAATATAAGAAAACAATTAACCAGCATGGGTTGTATCTATGATGGGGTAAAGGAAGGACTCATTTTGACCCTGGGTTTTGACCCTGGTTCTCTTGGGCTTGTGATCTCCAGCTTGTTACGATGTCCTGGGGCCTGCCTCCTTTCCACATATGTTAAATAAACACAGCAATAAACCGGAGAGCACAGGTGGCTTGCATGGTGCCCAGAAGCTGATGCCATCAGTGTCATGGTCACTAACCAAGGTCTTCGGCAAGGCGACGTATCCAGCCTCCTTGAGGCAGCACCTGACCTGAAGACTTTTACCTGCTCCCCTCCACCCTTTCTGCTATCCCTCCCTCGCTGCTCTGGAAGTTGCCATCACCCCGCACCCCTGCTGCTTCTTCCAAATCTCATCCTTTGTGTAATATGTCATGTGAAAAGGAGTCAAAACTTGAACCATTTGTAAAGGTCTGTTGGAGTCTCTACAAAGGTTGCTCCATCACAAAAACTCCCCCTGAGTCCTTAGTGTCTTACTTGCATCGCACAATTCCTGATTTACTAAGTTGAGGATGCTGCTGCCTTTTACAAGGCTTATTCATGCTAAGGTGCAAAGAACAGAGCCTTAGAGCCAGCTGCAAGGGGCAATCCAGGCTTGACACCATTTCTTTCTAACTGTATGTGTGAACCTGGGCAAGTTACTTACTTTCTCTGAGTTTATTTCTGTATAGTCACCTGCCACATGATGGAATTTTGGCCAACAACAGACTGCACATCTGACTGTGATCCCATAAGATTACACCATGTTTTTCACTGTATCTTTCCTCTGTTAAATAGGTTTAGATACACACATACTTCCCATTGTGTTACAGTTGCCTCCAGTATTCAGTATAGTAACACGCTGTATAGGTTTGTAGCCTAGGAGCAATAGGCTATACCATACAGCCTAGGTGTGTAGTTGGCTATGTCATCTAGGTGTAAGTGCGCTCTGTGATGTTCACACCACGACCAACTTGCTTAATGATGCATTTTTCAGAAAGTATACCTGCCATTAAGTGACGCATGACTGTAATACCTACATACACACCACCCACATTTATCATATTGCTTCATGTCTCTTTAAAAAATACAACCTAGAGAGACTTACAGTCCCCATGAATCTCCTTCCCGATCCCACCTCCCTCTCTCTCAGGAGGTGACTGAGACCTTAAAGCTGAAATACACTTTGCAATGCGTGCATCTGTATCCACTGATGAGATACTGCATTGTTTAGTGTTTAAGATTTTACACAAATTGAATTGCACTGACTATATCCTGAAGCTCGTTTATTTTCATGCAACATTGTTTTTAGATGGATTCATGTTGACACATGTAGAACTAGTTCATTCTTTTAAATTACTATCAAGTATTTCACTGTATGAAGTCATCACAACTGACCCATTTCCTTTATATGTTCAGCTTTTTTCCTATTCTTCACTATAGCGAATAGCGAGTCAATGCAGACCCTTGTACGGATCTCCTGTTAAATAATGTCTACCTGTCCCCAAAGGACTTGCTGCATTTTAGGGTCTGTGCACTTTCAACTGTTCTCCATAACTGAATTTCAAGCATTGTTTGACTCATGTATAACTTTTTAAAGAAGGCATTCCATGAGGGGCACTTTAAAATCTTCTGTGTCCCAGCGGCACTGAACGTGATGCTTTACCATGTCTGAAGATGTCTTTGCAAAAAGGTAAGACTCATTTTCTGGCTAAAGAGAACAATTTTCTCTGAGGAAAAAAAAATTTTTTTCTAAATAAAACTTTCTAGGAAATAGCACACTTACCTGTGATAACAGATCCATCTGATCCAGGACCACTTCCTAAATATGGGTATTCTGTGAAACTAAAGCTTCCGGAACTGTCCTCACCAATGGATTGAGAAATCTCTTGGATGTTTCCCATTTCTTGCAAGAATTCTTCAGATAATGGGCTTTCCAGATCATCAGCCTCGAGTGGGGAGAGGGGGCAAATTGGGCTTTCTGTGTCCACCATCTTGACTAGATGGTGCTGGTCACGCAACTGAGCTCCAGTCTACTGGAAGGAAAGAGAATAATCAGTTGAACTGATATATAAGAACTTTTTTTCTTAACTGAAACATCATTTATCATTGAGGATATGCCTGAATTCATAATCTAAACAATAACACTGATGAACCTCTTCTCTAGGCTTGACTCTTGATAAGCACTTAAGAAAATGAAAACAATCTTTAAACAACAAAATGTTGAAGGAGCCAGAGTCTATCAAGCTGGGAATCATTCATTTGTTCTTGATTACACACTCTGTGCTGAGCTCAATCCACTGTATTTGAGGTACTGGGGATACAGCAGTAGACAAAAACGAAGTCCCTGCTGTCATGGAGCACCTAAGAGGGACAGAGATGGTGAACAAACACACACATGCCTGGAAGGTCTGGAAGTGAGAAGACAACATAGGTCAGAATGGATGGGGAATAGATATCACTTTATACAGGAAAGCTAGGGAAGACTTTGCTGACTGGGAGCAGGAATGACCTCAGGGAATGAGGGAGTGAGCTGTGTAGATGTCTTAGGGGAGAATGTCCCAGCAAAGAGAACTCCAGGTGCAAAGGCCCCAGGACTGAAACCTGCTGGCACATTCTAGGAACAAGGAGCCAGTGTGACTTGGGCTGAGGGGTGTGGGGAGCAGGGGACCAAGCAGTCAGCATGAGTGTTGGGTACGACATTCACTCTCATACATTCTCCTTGTACCTATGAAGGCAACTCATGTAGGCGGTCCTTAGAAATGATTATACAGAAGCAAATACTTAGTGGAGTTAAAAAAAAAACAACTAAGTAGGTGAGTCCCAGACAATGCTAGACTATTTCAACTAGCAAGCGAAAGACATTCTCCACATGGGCACAATGACAAAAGAGTGGTTCCTCCTGTGTTAGTCTATACCACGCTCTTTGTCAAACACCTTAAACCACTTCCTGTCACCTCCAAACTAAAGCCACATCTCCTCAGCACCCACTCTGGGCCCTTTGGATCAGGTGTCCCACCTGATGAAGCACTCATCACTGTCCCTCTATGCCCCCAGGAATCCAGCGGCACTGAGTACCGCTATTTCACGACTTCATGCCTGTGCCTTTGCCCAGTGCACCTGCCTGAACCGCCCTGTCCCTCACTTCCTTCTTGAGGCTCAGCTCCAGGCCCACCTCCCTGAGCTCGGCTGAGTCTCCAATCACTCAATGAGGCTGACAGGTGACACTAAGCTTCCAGAACTGTTTTCCCATTTGGAAATGTTAAGCTTTTATAGGGCTTAAAAGACTTTCTTTCTCTACATTCTATTAGTGTAAACCAAATTGTGAATCCATGTAGTTTTTCTATCAGATTTTATCCTGTGTTGTGTCTGAAGGAAGATTTCTTCAAATGACAAGCAAGACAGTGGAGGTAAGCATTACTTAAGATATTTTTCACTATGAAAAAAGAAAGCTCAAAAGCTGCAGTCACTAACTCTATTAACCATGAAGCTTATCCTAATAAAAACTGGGTAGTTGGCCGGGTATGGTGGCTCACACCTGTAATCCCAGCACTTTGGGAGGCTGAAGCAGGAGGATTATTTGAGCCCAGGAGTTTAAGGCCAGCCTGAGCAACATAACAAGACCTTGCCTCTGCAAAAAAATAAAAAATTAACTAGGCATGGTGGTATGCAACTGTAATCCCAGCTACTCGGGAGGCTGAGGTGGAAGGATTGCCTGAGCCCAGGAGGTTAAAGCTGTGGTGAGCCATGATTGTGCCACTGCACTCCAGCCTGGGCAACAGAGTGAGAACTTGGGAAAATAAAATAAATAAATAAATAAATAAA
This sequence comes from Carlito syrichta, assembly GCF_000164805.1. Classification (NCBI taxonomy): domain Eukaryota; kingdom Metazoa; phylum Chordata; class Mammalia; order Primates; family Tarsiidae; genus Carlito; species Carlito syrichta. Next base: position 217,772 of record NW_007070887.1, on the reverse strand, counting down.
AATAAAAAACCAAAAAACTGGGCAGAGGCTCTGTGATGGGTGGGGCTGTGGCTACCTCCTTTTGAGCTCTTATCATATTGTCAGTATTGCAATGAAAAAGCATGTGGACAGTAGCCTTTTATTCTTGCAAATATTCTTCCTTCTAGTTTGGAGCACCAGACTAATATCACAATGTTAGTTTCCTTGTCATTACAGTCAGGGAGTTAAAAAGTTTTGAAATCATATCAATTTACTTTTTAGTTGCTTTTAAAAAACACCTGCAAGGTATCGAGAGAAACATTGGTCTTGCCACTAAGAGCTAAATAAGATAAAATTCTCGTATAGAGTGAAGCAATACTGTCCTGAACTCTGGCCAGAGGGATTGGTTCTGTGCGGATCATTGAATACACTGGTCCTTTCTTGCTTCCAACAAGAGCAGATAACAGACAGTTCTCTTTGAACATGTCCCTTGGATAGAGAGCAAAGGCCAAGTGGCCACCCTCCCCAACCTGCATGCCCAGGTGGTGGCATCACTGCCGTGGAATGCTGTAGCTTCTGCTTAGGAGCAAAAATATCCCAGAGCGGTGCCCACCGCTTTGTCTGATGCCCACAAAACACACCATTGCCTGGCTCATCCAGAAGACAGTGTCAGGTCAGCAGCTCCTGTGTCCTAGGCCAGAAATGCTCTAGAGGGATTCAATCTGGTCCAGGAGGCAAGACCATGCAATAGTGCTTAATTAGGTCTTCAGTTTCACAGCACAGATAGAGTCTCACATAGGTTGAGGCTTGAGGGAAAGGTGAATGCAGTGTTGAGAAAAGGCAGAGTTTCCATCCCTATTTCCGTGATGATGTAAAGTTTGGGGTAATCCCTCATTCGTTCCTTATCTGACAACCTTTACGTTTCTCAAGTACATTCCATTTTAAATGGAAGTTTACATTCCATTTTAAAATTTCCCATTCAATTTAAATATTAGTGCTGCATCTTACATATAACAAACTCCAACTATTGAAATTCTGTTTTTAGGTCTGATCGAACATTTATGAATCAAAATATTCCTTTGAGAACTGTGAAGCAGAGTATATGAAAACTATAGAACATTAAAGAAAGAAATAGAATAAAAAAGAAGAAATAGACATTGAATTCTATTACTGTTTTATGTTACCTAAACATAGGTTAGGTAGAAACGCTGGAAAAATTTTAACATTTAACTGATAACCTTTACCACTAAGGTATTTTCTGTATCACCAACTCTTAGATACACAACTGTTTGGAAGACTGGGCTAAAATGAGTTGTGTATGGCGTAATAAGTTCTTACTTTCTGAGTTCTCACGGCATCTTGGGCCCAATTCTGGTGTTGCCCTGATTACTCGTGGTGTTGTAACTTCTTATGTGTCTGTCTCTCCTACTAGACCAGGCACGTCCAACCCATGGCCCGTGGGCCACATGTGACCCAGGACAGCTAGTGATGTGGCCCCACAAAATCTTTTAACACCATGTGCTTTTTAGGGTTTATTTTCTTCATGACCCTATGTGTAGTTCCATTTTATTTTTTTGAGTTGGAGTCTCACTCCATCACCCAGGCTGGAGTGCAGTGGCATACTCACAGCCACCCCAGCGTCGACTTGCTAGGCTCTGGCAATCCTTCCGCCTCAGCCTTCCAAGTAGCCAGAACTACAGGTGCACGCTACCATGCCCAGCTAATTTTTGATTTATTATAGAGGTGAGGTTTTGCCAAGTTGCCTGGGCTGGTCTCGAACCCACAGGCTCAGGCAATCCACTCGCCTCAGCCTCCCAAAGTGCTAGGATTACAGGCTGAGCCACCGAGCCCAGCCTAGTTCCATTTTTGAAGTTCCAAAGCAATACAGTAATGAAACTTAAATTATGGCAAACTTAAAGTATGGAAAATAACACATTTTGTTACATTGGCTAAACTCAGTCCTATGAACTGCCAAAAATATACAGTTTTGCTTTCTGTCTTAACATAGGAATTTGAAAACAGTTTACAAGATTTCTGGCAAAATAATCACTATTTTCCTATATTTGCTATGCCATTTTCAGTTGACATTAATATTTTACCTGTAAATTTTCCAATGGAATGCAGAGTTGCAGCCAGACATTCAACTGAAAGTAAAATTTGACCATGTCTCTTTATTGGACTTTTATAAGACCTATCTTCCTAGAGAAAAATATCCCTTCTTCACAATCATGCCTTATTCATAGCATCACTTTTTGGCAGTGCATACCTTTGTGAGCAGCTGTTTTCAATATTGAAGCACACGAAGAGCAAAATCTGAACAAATATTTCTGACAAGCACCTCGAGCACTCATTAAGAATTGCAACTACTTTCATCAAACCAGATATTGATAGATTAGTTTTACAAAAAACAAGGTCAACATGCTGAAGATTAAAACTAGACCCCTACCGATCACCATACACAAAAGTCAAGTCTAAATGAATCAAAGACCTAAACGGGAAACCTCAAACTATAAGAACCTTAGAAAACGCAGGAGACATCCTTATGGAAATTGGAACTGGCAACCAATTCCTGGTCAAAACCCCAAATGACTATGCCATAAGAGATAAGATAGACAAGTGGGACTTCATCAAACTGACAAGCTTCTGCAAAGCCAAAGAAAGCATCAAGAGAGCAGGGAGACAGTCCACAGACTGGGTAAAAAATATTTTCCAACTGTATGTCTGACAAAGGCCTAACCTCTAGGATCTACAAGGAACTCAAATGTGCCTAAAAGAAAAAAACAGCCTCATTACAAAGTAGGCAAGAGATATATATCGATATTTCTCAGAAGAAGATATACAAGCAGCCAACAGATACGTGAAAAAATGCTCAGCCTCACTAGTCATCAAAGAAATGCAAATTAAGCCGGGCTCGGTGGCTCAGCCTGTAATCCCGCACCTTTGGGAGGCTGAGGTGAGTGGATTGCCTGAGCCTGCGGGTTCGAGACCCGCCTGGGCAGCGAGACCTCATCTCTACAATAAATCAAAAAATCAGCCGGGCGTGGTAGCGCATGCCTGTAATTCCAGCTACTTGGAAGGCTGAGGCGGAAGGATTGCCGGAGCCCAGCAGGTCGAGGCAGTGGCCGGAAGCAGCCACTGCACTCCAGTCTGGGCGACAGAGTGAGACTCCAACTCAAAAAAAAAGAAGTGCAAATTAAAACTACATGGAGATACCACCTAACTCCAGTCAGGATGGCCATCACCAATAGCTCAAAAAACAACAGATGCTGGAGAGGATGTGGTGAAAAGGGAACAATTCTACACTGTTGGTGGGAGTGTAAACTAGTACAGCTTCTGTGGAAAACAGTGTGGTAATTACTAAAAGATCTAAAAATTGACCTTCCATACAACCCTGCAATTGCCCTACTGTGGATATACCTGGAGGAACTCAAATCGCTCTATGAAACAGATACCTACACACGTATGTTTATTGCAGCACTGTTCACAATAGCAAGAATGTGGAACCAACTATGCTGCCTATTGAAAGAGGATTGAATAAACAAATATGGTACATATACAGGAAGGAATATTACGCAGCCATATAAAAGGACAAAATCATGAACTTCACGGCAACCTGGATGGACTTTGAGTCTATGATACTGAGTGATCTATCACAGAAACAAAGAACTGAGTATCACATGTTCTCATTCATAAGCAGACCTTGAACAATTATCGTAATACTATAAGAAAAGGATTGGCAATAGCAGGAAACTGCCGGGAGGGGAGAGGGAGGCAGTATTGGCAGTAGTGGGAATCTGTCATGGGAGGGGGGCACACCTCATCAACAAGAGTACCTGCATAATGAACATTTGTATACCTAACCCTGAATTGTATCCCACAGCTTTAGAATAAAAAAAATTAAAGTTAAGAAAAATAAAAAAGTAAGGTCAAATTTCCCACTAGTTTTATGTTGTTCTCATTTTTCTAAACTTTATAATAAAAATATTTTAAAATAAAAGAAGTCCAAGCCGGGCTCAGTGGATCAGCCTATAATCCTGCGCCTTTGGGAGGCTGAGGTGAGTGGATTGCCTGAGCCCGTGGGTTCGAGACCCACCTGGGCAGCGAGACCTCATCTCTACAATCAATCAAAAAATCAGCCGGGCGTGGTAGCGCACACCTGTAATTCCGGCTACTCGGAAGGCTGAGGCGGAAGGATCACTGGAGCCCAGCAGGTCGAGGCTGCGGTGGCTGGGAGCAGCCGCTGCACTCCAGTCTGGGTGACAGAGTGAGACTCCAACTCAAAAAAAAATAAAAATAAAAGAAGTCTTATTATGACTATATACTAACAATAGTATATAATTTATGTACGGCCCAAGACAATTCCGCTTTACTTGATGTGGCCCAGGGAAGCCAAAAGGCAGGACACCCCTCCACTAAACTGTATGCTTCATGAGACTAGGGAGCATATTTACCTAATCTCTCCATCCATACTTCTAGCACAATCCCTGCTACGTAGCAGGTATCCAATATCTGTTTCTAACACTCAGCACAGAAGGAACATTCACGAGTTCCTTACTCCAGGAGTAACCAGGTGATGGTCTGTGAGAATTCCCCTTGGCTCTGTATCAGCAGCCATAGCCTGCTGTTACCCAGAGGGCAAAGTGGCACACACAATGTGTCCAAAGACAACAAGAATATAATGAGTATCTAGAACAGAAGTCAAAGGGAGTCTGTGTTGGAAAAATGATCAGAAATTGGCAGAGTGAATTATAATCATCGTAGGATCAGGAAAACAAAGCCTGCAAGAGGAAAAAAAAATCTAACCATAAAAGGGAGAAACAGATGACCAGTTTGACTCTCTCCCTTAGAAGCAACAGATGAAGAACTTGTTCTCTGATGGAATCAAGTACTTTGTAGTGAGAATAAAGAATTTTCAATATTTGATTAGAATAAATAAAGATGAAGGGGAAATTCCTCCCCGCAGGCTCCCCGAGGGCAGCTGTCCTGTCTTACCCACTTAGGTTACCCTACATGACTCTTGGAGCTTCTTGGACCTAGAAGGTCCTTTGTACGTATTTTCTGAAATTATATATTTAGTAGCAGTTAGCATGATACTGCCCCAACCATCAAAACATCTTTGTATGCTATGTGACCAGATACTCGACACAAAGAACAAATAGCAGTGGCTTGAATAGTCACACTCAGAACTTATATATTGACACAAGTGTCCAGAGGAGTCATCACAAACATCAGATGTCTACTTTTCTACTGCTTATCCGTCTGTGTAACTTGCCTTAATTTAACGCATTATAAAGACCCCTCAGATGACCACTTAGTATGCTTAAGAATGCCACCCTGCAGAAATCTATTTATATCTTCCTTTGCTAAATTAAGTCTGATAATACTTCATGGAGTGGTTTAAAGGTACAGAATGGATGTCTTCTCAAAGAAGCAGCACTGATGTGGCAGACGATGACGAGATGATGATTTCTCTCTTTCTCACCAATTCTAAATCACTACTTTGCCAGATTCTTTATGTTTTTTAGAAATTATATTTAATGTTTAGAGGTCTTCTAGCTCAATTTGTTGGTCTAAGATTTAAACTAACATTTCAGAAAAAACAAACAATAGAAAAGCTAAAAAGCCCTCTGTCCCTTTACCTAACATCAGGAGTTCACTGAAATAGATTAATCATTACCACCTGCATAATGATTAACATGCTAGCAAAGTAAGTATAGAAGTATAGAAAATGCCCGTGGAAAAACACTTAAAACAGAAAAAAAAAAAAAAAAAAAAAAGAGAACCAGAATATAACAGTGGGTAAGAAACAGGGACTCTGCATTTTAATGAATTTACTCAAATACATTATAAATAGTTTGCATATCACCTAGGCTTACTTAGACATCCAGATCTTACCCAACAATGCCTAAGGCATTAAACTTAAAATTTTGTAATCAAAAGAATTTGGCACATAAGAAGGAGTGACAAGCCCAATGTGGCACAAGACTAGCAGTAAGCCCCTCTATCTTTTGTCTTTAAAGGTGCAAAAAGAATGTTCCCAACCACTTCCAAGAAAAACTCCCTCTGGGCTTTATATAAAGTTCACACATGATGATAGTATTTATCACTGTATTTCAAACCCAGAGTCTCTTCATAATTTTCTGTAAGTTTTTAGTTATTGTTTTTCAATATAATCTTCCCTTGGTGGAGGTTGATATCAAAATAATGAAAGAAAAGCTGCAAGTTTGGACACAATTTGTGTCCCTTGCAATCACATTTGAGTAAGCTGAAAAAACTGCCATAAGAACCCAAAGTCAGTTGACATGAAATGTGTATTTACCACTCAAAAGCTCTGATTAATAGAAGATGGATACAGGACAGAACACAGACCAAGGGGACATTGCCAGACATTGGGGAAGCATCAGTGGCCTGGCCTGTTATAAAACTGAATGTGGTGCACAGTTAATGATGACATTTCGGAATGAGGAAGGTCTACTATCTTTTGGCAGAAATACATTACATGACAGGCAGACTTGATAAGTCTGAACCTCAAATTTCATGGAACATACGTGCATTCACTCAAGCTAATGACTGTGCTTAATGCTGGAGACCACAGACAGGCAATCGCAGCTTTGAGGGGACCCACAGCCCCAGGGAATTGGGGTGGGGCAGGGTTGTGTGGGACAAGGAGGAAAATAGTATTTTTTGAGCAGCCCTGTTAGGCTAGGTCCTGAACAAGTTACATGTGCTTTTTCTTTAACTTTCCCAATACCAGGGCAGAGTAGGTTATAGTGGTCCCGTACACAGAAGAGAAAAATGCAGAGGTTAGAAAATATTTTGATATCAACATCTGATATCAAAATATGTTACATGGGGAATCTGGAGGGTCAGGGAGTCTTCATAAAGGAAGACGAATCCTAAAAGGAAGCTAGATATCCTGTAGGAGTAAGGGGCATTTCAAAGAAAAGGGAACAGCACGTCTGCACGTAAGGCCTAAAACATCATTGAATAAGTGGTTGAGGACGGCTAGATAACCCACTCCCAGAGTTGTATCAGTTACATGTTACTGTGTAACAACCCTAAAATGTAATGGTTTATAGCTACAACCACTTTATTTGCTCATGATTCTGTGGGTCAGCAGATAGGGCTGAGCTCAGCTGGGTGGGTGTTCTGCTAGCTTGGCCTGGGATAATTCACATAGCTGTAGTCATTTGGTGGCTCAACCATGGCTGGCTGGCTCAAGATGGCCTCAGTCACTTGCCTGGTGGCTGGTTGGGCATTTCTCACCACAGTCTTTCATCCACACAGAGGTCAGACCAGGCTTCTCAGAGGGCAGCAGCATTCCAAGAGTTAAGAAACTGCAAGGTCTCTCAAGTTAAGCCTCACTTTTAAGTTACACAATGTCACTTCTGCTGCATTCTGTGGGCCAAAGCAAGTCACAAGGCAAGCTCAGAGCCAAGGAGTGGGGAAATAAATTCTACCTCTTGATGGATTTGTAACCATTTTTTATCTACCAAAAGGGGGAAGTAGCAAGAGATGAACCTACAGGTCCACAGTGCCAATCATGGTACATTATTATTCCCCATGTTAGGGGTTTGGATTTCACCCTAAAAACAAGAAGCAACCATGGAAGACTGTTAAGCAGGAGTGTGATGTGGTTTGCATCAGAATTGTCATGGTGGCAGGGTGGATTCTAGATTCAAAGGAAACAAGACTAGAAGCAGCAAAGCTCCTCATGGGGCTGTTATAACCATCCCAACAAGAGACAATGATGCTTCTGGGAGGGAGGATTGCAAGAAGATGAAGAGCTGACCTTGACAACTGGCAGCTACCTGACCCAGGGATCTGAGATAGAGTCTAGAATGAACATGTGCTCTGGTTTAGTAACTATGCAGAGGAGGTGGCACCCATGATATCCAGAATATAAAGAGAAGAGTAGCAAGGCATGGAGTCTCAGAAGGTAGGGAGATGATGAGTTTAGTTTTACACTAGCGTCTAGGGTATCTTGGGAGTGAGTGTACAGGCTTGGCCTCTGTAAACCTCGTCTCCTCTTCTGAGAAGTAATAATCCTACTGATATTCCCCGTATGCAGGTTCTTTTCAGCAGTAGCATCTAGGAGGATCTAAGTCCCATCCTCAGGGAAAGGCAGTGCTGTGACCTTAAAAACCTCACTACAGTAGAAACCCCTTATCTGTGGTTACGATTTCCAGTTTTTGTTACTCATAGTACAGTTCAATGAGATATTTTGAGTGAGAGAGACCTTTCTATTAAAGTATATGTTATAATTATTCTATTATTTTATTTCACTTATTTTTTGAGTTGGGGTCTCACCCTGCCACCCAGGCTGGAGTGCAGTGGCACAATCATGGCTCACTGCTGCCTCGAACTCCTTGGCTCAAGCAATCCTCTCTCCTCAGCCTCCCAAGTAGCTGGGACTATAGGTGTACGCCACCATACCCAGCCTTATTTATTAGATATTGTTGTCCGTCTCCTACTGTATCTAATTTATAAATGAAATTTTATCATAGGCATGTATGTATATGAAAAAACGTAGTATATACAGGGTTCAGTACTATCTGAGGTTTCTGGCATCCACTGGGGGTCTTGGAATATATCCCTTATAGATAAGTGGGAGCCACCGTATGTGTCTTTGAACCTCAGTTTCAGTAACTGTAGATTGGAGTTAATGATAGCTACATGGCGAGGTTGTTCCTCCTTCCTTACTTGGAATTCCTGCTTCCTCCTAGCCCCAAGCTCATCCTTGAATGATGCTCTTCTTCCTGCCTGGTTGCTTTTCCCAAGCTAAGCATCCACAAAGGTAGGACAGGCCTTATTTAAATGCATTGCACAAAATACACTCTTGAATGAACTGCGATAAAACAGAAAGGGCAGGCAAAGAGGAAAATAATATTTCTGTTAGATAGACCCTACAAGTAATCAAGAACAAATGTCTGAGACATATGAAGAACTTCATGTTACATAAACAAAATTATGCAATGTGATACAAATTAATCCAGGATGATTAATGACATCCAGCCTATGCTTGGAAGTCTACACTGCTAATCCTGTAGTATCTAGGTTCCCAGACAAATGAGCAGTATTGGTTTCAAAGGAAAGAGAAAAGTCCTTTCCACTGTATCTTCAACGTCTAAGGGGCAACTCAGGGAAGTTCAAATTTACTCAAGACCTAGAGTAATCAACCAAGTAGAAAGATCACCCTTTCTGGGAGTCCTATATCCTGAAGGTTAGTTTTGGTTTTATGGTTTAAACAAGTTGATAAAGGCTGGGCTCAGTGGCTCAGCCTGCAATCCCAGCACTTCGGGAGGCCGAGGCAAGTGGATTGCCTGAGCCCGTGGGTTCGAGACCCACACGGGAAACTTGGCGAGACCTCATCTCCACAAGAAATCAAAAATTAGCAGGGCATGGTAGCATGTGTCTGTAGTTCTGACTACTTGGAAGGCTGAGGCAGAAGGATCGCTGGAGCCTAGCAGGTCGAGGCTGCGGTGGCCAGGAGTGTGCCACTGCACTCCAGTCTGGGCGACAGAGTGAGACTCCAACTCAAAAGGAAAAAAAAAAGAAAGAAGTTGATAAAGAGATGCATCCGTTTTTAAACCTTTCTCCTTGAACTTATTCCTTCAGTTTTTCAATTAAGCCAATGGTATTATATTTTACTGGAGCAGACAATTTTTCAACATAATTCTACTTCTTCAAAGTCTGATGAAAAGCAGCATTGAAAGAGGAGAACAGGGCCCACAAAAGAGTTCCAAAACAAGGATACTCCAAGATCAAATATGGTAAATACCAGCAAGTATCTAATGAGAGACAGGCAAGCATATTGCACTCATGATAAAAGAAAAGTATGCCATAAAAAGGAACATTCGAAGAACAAGAATCTCCCTTGGAAATGAAAAACATGATCGAAAACATAATAGATGGGTTGGAAGACAAAGGCTGTAATCTCACAGAAAGTAGAGTAACAACACTATACTGGAAAATGGGAAAAGAAAGAGAAGAGAGAGGACCAGTCCAGGTCCTGACTGATTGTATAAGTTGGATTTATTTATTGCGTAAACTTGGGTCCAAGATGGTACTTTTAGCAGCTTCTGAACAGGCCCAGGGTAGTTGGGTAAGAGGAAGAACTTTCCTACAGGGAAGCTGGGGACGGGTCTGTTGAGTTGGGATGCCTGTCTGTTAACCATTTGGGAGTTACTAATAAATTGCGAGAATTTAAAAAAAAAAAAAGAGACTGAAACTCATCCAAATAACAGAATTTCCAAAGAGGGGGAAAGGAGAATACAGAGTGGAGGAAACCATCAATCAATGAACTCAAGATAATTTTCCAGAAATGAAGGTTATGAATTTCCAGGTTGCAAGGGTCCATAAGGGTCTCAATAGAATGGATGAATATAGACACACAGCAGGGTTGCTTCTGAGAAATTTCAGAACACACTGGAGACAAATAAAATAGCCTACAAGCTTTCAGAGAGGGGAAAAACATGTCACATGCAAAGGATCAAATATCAGAATGCTTTCAGATTTCCCAAAGGCAACATCTAACGGTTCGATGCCTTCACAATGCTAAAGGAAAATGACTTCCAACCTATAACTATATATTTAGAGAAACCATTCATTGGGTGGGAGGGTAGCAAAGCTCTCTGAAATTCTAGAATGTCTCCCTCCAAAATACTTAGTATTAATACTTATCTCCTATTGGGAGATACATTGGGGATATCTCCTATTGGGAATCATGACTTTTTAATAAAGTTGTAGAATTGAACTCATGGCACCCACCCTCGTTTTTCTGAGACAGATGGGGGATCGCTTTTTCAATCTGGCTGGAGTGCTGGGGTACAATCATAGCTCACTGCAGCTTTGAATTTGTGGCCTCAAGCAACCCTCCCACCTCAGCCTCACAAAGCACTGGGATTACGAGTTTGAACCACCACCATGCCCAGCCCTCTTGGCACCTTTTCTAGACATCTAACTTGCAGTGAAGTGTTAAAAGTTACTTGTATTTCATTTGCACTGCATTATTATAGTTTTATAGACTTTAGGACCGAGTCATCATCAGTCATTTTTCAAATATGACACTGTATACATTGGAGATGATGACGATAATGACGGTAGCCAACACTTTCTGAGTCCTTATCATGGGCCAAGAATTGTACTGTAAGTAAGCAAGCACCTAACATGCATTAACTAATTTTGTCCTTGCAACAACTCCATTGTTTTCTCTTGGCATTATTATGATGTTTATTTTACAGGCAAGGAAACGAAAGCACAGAGAGGGTACAACAACGTGCCCTGGTCACAGAACCAGCCGGCTGGGTTTTGACCCCAAGCAGCCAGCCTCTAGTGTCTGCTCCCAACTGCCACACTCTAATCCTCCATGTGATTTACTGGGTACCGTCCCCCAGTGCTAATGTTTCTCAGATTTCACATCCAACTATCAACAATCTAGAGAGTTCATAACCTAGCTACTAAATTACCCACAAGTTTTTGTTCTCCCCGGTTCATCTACATTGGGTAGATGCTCCACTGAGGAAATATAATTCTGTGTGGGAATCTCTAAAAAGTTTAGAAATGAGCATTCAAATTTGCTTTTAAAGCAAAGATTGGAAGTTTACACCAATGACAAAATGAACTGTGAGGATTACCTGACTTCCCAGTGCTCAAGTTCCTAAATGTTTACATGTTTAGTGGAGAATTATTTGCCTACTCATTTAGCAAATGGAGAATTATTTGTCTACTCTTTTTTATAAGCATCATCACGTTGGGCCACTTGAATCTGGATCCTTAGATGAGGACCTCAGAGCTAAGGCAACAGTTCTAGTGCTTATTCTGAACCAATCTTTTCATGTTTAAAAAAACTTTATTGACATAGAATTGAAGAATATTTAAATATATTTAAAGTATACAGATTTGATATGTTTGGGCATATGCATACACCTGTGAAACTACCATCACAATCAAGACAGCACACATATTTATCACCTTAAAAGTGTCCTTGTGCCTACGTATAATCTCTCTAGTGCCTTCCTATCCCATCCCCACTGGTCTGCTTTCCGTGACTACAGATTAGTTTGTATTTTCTAAAGTTTTATATAAATAGAATCAAACAGCTTGTACTCACTTTGCCTGATGTCTTTCACTCAGCATACTTATTTCAACTTTTATCCATGTAGTTATGTGTATTAATAGTTCACGCCTTCTTACTGCAAGGCAATACTTTATTATATGGATGACCACAGTTTAATAATCCACTCACCTGCTAGTGCAGTTGTCTCTAACCTTTATAGCATCAGGGACTGGTTTTGTGGAAGACAATTTTTCCCTAGACTGGGGGTGAGGGGGATGGTTTTGGAATGATTCGAGTGCATTACATTTATCGCATACTTTATTTCTATTATTATTACATTGTAATATATAATGAAATAAGGATACAACTCACTATAATGCGGGACCAGTGACAGCCCTGAGCTTGTTTTCCTGCAACTAGACAGTCCCATCTGGGGGTGACGGGAGACAGTGACATCCGAAGTGTGTTGCTTATGTCGTCTACACCATCACCTTGTTTTGGCTGCTGTCACTGCAGGAAACCCTGCTTCACAAAGATAGGATGTTGGAAATGGAAGCAAGCTTTTCAGTGCTGATCTGACAGGAGGCAGAGTTCAGATGGTAATGTGAGCAATGGCAAGCAGTTGTAAATACAGTTGAAGCATTGCCCACTTGCCCGCTGCTCACCTCCTGCTATACAGCCTGGTTCTGGTTCATGGCCTGGGAGTTGCAGACTCCTGTGTTAATAGACACCTAAATAGTTTCCCGTGTTTTGGCTGTTATAAATACGGCAGCTATAGACGTTCATTTACCAGGCTCAATATGAACATATGCCATCTTTTCTCTTGGCTGAATACCAAGAAGTAGGATTGCAAGGTCATATGGTGAGTGTTTAACCTTTTAAGAAACTGGGCGAAGCTGGGCTCAGTGGCTCAGCCTATAATCCCGCGCCTTTGGGAGGCTGAGGTGAGTGGATTGCCTGAGCCCACAGGTTCAAGACCCGCCTAGGCAGCGAGACCTCATCTCTACAATAAATCAAAAAATCAGCCGGGCATGGTAGTGCATGCCTGTAATTCCGGCTACTGGGAAAGCTAAGGCAGAAGGATCGCCGGAGCCCAGTAGGCAAGGCTGCAGTGGCCGGGAGTGAGACTCCAACTCAAAAAAAAAAAAAAACTGGGTGACAGGGTGAGACTCCAACTCAAAAAAAAGAAAGAGAGAGAGAGAGAGAGAGAGAGAGAGAGAGAAAGAGAAAGAAAGAAAGAAAGAAAGAAAGAAAGAAAGAAAGAAAGAAAGAAAGAAAGAAAGAAAAGCAACTGCCATGCTGTTTTCTGAAGTATCTGTGCCATTTTATCTTCCCATAAGCAGTAGATGAGAGTTCTAGTTCCTCCACATCATAGCCAACAGTTGATATCATCAATTTTTAATTTTGGCCATTCAAATGGGTATGCAGTTGTATCTATGTCATACCACCATTGTGAGAGTTGTAGAACATCGGCATAGGGGTTGCAGGTTTAACTTGCATTGCCCTGATGACTGATAATATTGAGCATTTTTCACAAGCTTATTTGCTATCTATATATCTTCTTTGCTAATGTGTCTGTTAAATTTTTTTCCCCTTTCTAAAAACTGGGTTGTTTATTTTCTTCTAGGCGAGTTTTGAGAGTTCCTTCTGTCTTCTGGTTACAGTATCTTTATCAGGTATATGCTTTACAAAGATTTCTTACCAGTCTGTAACTTGTGTTCTCATTCTTCTAAAATTATCTTTTGAAGAGCAAAAGTTTTCATTTTGATGAAATCCAATTTATCGACTTCCTTTTATGGATTGTGCTATTGGTATCATACCTATAAAATCTTTGCCTAACTCGGGGTCACAAAAACTTTCTCCTCTGTTTTCTTTTAGAAGTTTTTATAGTTTAGATTTGTGGTCTATGATCTGTTTTGAGTTAATTTTTATACATGGCATGAGGTAAGGGTTGAAGTTAATTCGGGGGATAAGAATAAACAAATTTACTGACTTTATTTGTTGAAAAAATTGTCCTTTCACCCGTGAATTGGGAAGTATTCTCACCTCTTCAATTTTCTGGAAGATTTTGTATAGAGCCTGTATTATTTCTTCTTTAGATGTTTGGTAGAGTGCACAAGTGAAACCACCTGCCTTGAATTTCTTTGTGAAAAGGTTTTTAACTACAAATTATGTTTCTTTAATAGATTTAGGCAATTCAGCTCATCTATTTCTTCTTGAATCCAGTTTTGAAAGTTGATATTTCAAGTAATTTGTCCTTTTCATTTGAGTTGTCAAATTTATTGGCATAAATTTGTTCATAATATTCTCTTATTATCCTTTTAATAGCTGTAGAATCTATAGTGATGTCTTTCTCTTATTCCAGATATTTGGTAATATGTCATTAAGTTTCCAGATATTTGACCATTTTTCAGTCATGTTTAATGATTTCTAGTTTAATTCCATTATGAAATTAAATTTCTAGAATTAAAAAATTTCTAGTTTTATTCCACTACTTTGGATAACTTGAATCTTTCTGAATTTACTGAGACTTGTTTTATAGCCTAGAATATGGTTTATATTGATAAATGTTCTGCATATACTTGAAAATAATGACTATTCTGCTGTTGTTGGGTGGAGTGTTCTGTGTCTAAATGTCAATTAGATCAAGTTGGTTGATGGTGTTGTTCAAATCTTCTATAGCCTTGCTTCTGTTCTCTGTATTTGTTCTATGAATGTGACTATAATTGTGTATTAGTCTATTTCTCCTTGCAGTTCTACCAGTTTTTGCTTCATACATTTTAAAGCTATTAGATACATAAACTTTTAAGATGGTTAAATATACCCAATGAACTGACCCAATTATTTCTTCAAAACCCTTTTTCTGTCCCTCTTTTTTTTTCCCAGGCTGTTTAGAGTTATTCCACAGTTCACTGAGCTGCTTTCATTTTTTAAAATTCTTTTTTCTCTGTGCATTTAATTTTAATGAGTTTCCATTACTATGCCTTTGAGTTCATCTTCCGCAATGTCTAATCTGCGATTCATCCTATTCAGTGTATTTTTATTCACAGGTGCTTTGTAGCTTTTATTGTAGAAGTTCTATTTGCATATTTTGTTATACCTTCCATGGCTCTACTTAGCTTTTTAAACATCAGTTCAAATACAGTCAAAATAACTAGTTTAATGTATTTGTCTGCTAAATCTCATATCTATGCCAGTTCTGGTGGGTTCTGATTCGTTCTTTTTCCCTTCTCATTATGGATCCTCTTTTCCTGCTTCTTTGCATGTCTGATAATCCTGGATTAAATGCCAGGTATTGTGATTTTACCTGGCTCATTACTGCATAGTTTTGTATTGTTAAAAAGTATTCTTGGCCAGGCATGGTGGCCCAAGCCTGCAATCCCAGCCCACAGGTTCGAGAACAGCCTGGGCAACGTGGTGAGACCTCATCTCTACAATAAATCAAAAAATTAACCCGGCGGGGCAACTCCCTGAGGTCCCCTCCCACTGTGGGAACTTTTCTGTCCTCTTAATAAATCCTGCTTTCTAAAAAAAAGATTAAAAAATAAAATAAAAAATTAGCCAGGCATGGTAGCACACACCTGTAGTTCTGGCTACTTGAAAAGCTGAGGCAGAAGGATCGCCTGAACCCAGCAGGTCAATGGTGGGGTGGCCATGAGCATGCCACTGCACTCCAGCCTGGGCAACAGAGTAAGACTCCAACTAAAAAACCAAAAAGTATTCTTAAACTTTGTTCTGGAATATAGTTAAATTACTTGCAAAAATCCTGATCTTTTTGAATCTTATTTTTGAGATGCGTTAGGCAGGACCACAATAGTGAGTGGTCTAGTGTAATTATTACCCACAACTGAGGCAAGATCCTACTCTATTCAATCCTCCTTAAAGAATAAGGGATTCCAGATTGTCAGGTATAAACAGGCACTGTCCCTGGCCCTGTGTGAGTGCCAGGCAGTAATCCTGGCTGGCATGAGTGCTGGGCACTGTTCTCTCTAATCCTCCCAGATGATTCTTTTCCTGGCCTCAGGTAGTTTTGCTCGTGTGCATGCATGAAGAAGTCCTCTGGCAACTCTCTGGAGTCCCTCTGTGTATGGCTCTCTTTTCTAGTATTTTTGCCTTGGGAAATCTAGGCACTTTGGTCTCCCTAAACTCTCAGCTCCATCTCATCAACTAAAGGAATCTGCCTCAGTTTTCCCTCCCTGCAATGCAACCTGGAAACTCACTCAAGTCACACCTCTCATGTTTCACAGCCATCAGTGCCCTTCACAGCCTGATATCCAGTGTCTTGAAAACCATTTCGTGTTATTTGTCTGGTGTTTTGGTTGTCTCAGATGAGAAGGTAAATTGGTCCCTGTTATTTCATCCTGGACAATGGAGTCTATCATTTTACACATACAGGATAAGCTGGTACAAGACCTCAGCCAGTGTTTCTCAATCTTTAAAAACCCATGTCCCCTTCTGGTAAGTAGAAATAGCTCACATTCTCTTTTAACATTGTTTTAAATATCAAAGTAAATTAACAGACTATACTTTTAAAGTTTACTCTCTCCTTAGAAATTCTAAAATATCTCCTTGAGTATATACCTGAGATTCTGATATAACTCCTTTGCTATATACCCTAGATCTTGATATACCCCCCCCAGATCTATAGGAAAATTCTGCTATATTTTCTTCATATTAATCTGAGATCCTGATACAAATCCTTGGCTATATGCCTGAATCTCTAATATGCCTCCTTAAGTATAAGCCTGAGACTCTGTTAAACCTCTTTGGGTAAATACCCATGATTTTAATATATCTGGTTGGGTATTCACCTGATATAGCTCCTTATGTTTACACTCACTATTCTGATATACCTCTCTCACCTCACAAGTTCAAATCCCTGCTTAAGCTCAATGCTGGGATCTATCCCCAAACCAAGAATACATAAGATGCTTGAAGCTTACTTTGAATCATAGAGGATATGATACTTTCAAATTTTCACATAAAGTGTGGACAAGTCCTGACATAGGCACGATATTAGGATTAATGAATGCACAATAAAATAGGAAAGGAAGAACACTAGTAGGCTATTAAACAGATTAGTTCTTAAAGTACTAAAACAATCACCTAATGATAAAATAATTCATGTACTAGGAAGACACAGTGTTTCTAAACCTGTATGTACCAAACAGTAAAGCTTTAAAATATATGAAACAAAAATCGACAGAGTTAAAAGGAAAAATGGACAAATCTACAATTACCATTAGGGACTTGAATACTTCTCTCTCAGCAACTAATGGACAGAAAGCAAGGTTACAGAAGATCTGAACAACCTAGTTAACCAACAGGATTTAATCCACATAAATAAAACATTTCATCTGCTATGGTCTTAATGTTTTTGATCTCTTTCCCAATTCATATGTTGAAATCATAACCCCCAAAGTGATGGTGTCAGGAGGGGAATCTTTGGGAGGTGAATAGATCATGAAGAAAGAGACCTTCTGAGTGGGGTTTGTGCCCTTATGAAAGAAACTCCAGAGAGCCCCTTTGCTCCTACCACCAAGTGGAAGTGCTGCAGCAAGAAGGTGTTATCTATGAACAAGGAAGTGTATCCTTAACAGACACCAAATCTGCCAGCATCTTGATCTTGAACTTCCAGCTTCCAGAACTGTAAGGAATATATTTCTGTTGTTTATAAGCTACCAAGTTTATGGTATTTTGTTATAGCAGCCTGAATGGACCAAGCAACAGCAGAATACACTCTTTCCCCCAAGAGCCCATGGAACCTTCATTCCCCAAGACAGACCATCTCCTAGACCATTACACAAACCTCAACAAACGTACAAGAATTGAAACCATAAAGAGTGTATATTCTAATCACAATGGACTTAAACTAAAATAACAGAAAAAATAAGAAAATATCTAAATGTTCCAAAATTCAATAATATACTTTTAAATAATCCATAGGTCAAGAGGAAGTTTCAGAGGAAATTTAAAAATACATAGAAATGAATGAAAATAAAAATACAACATATCAAAATAGGTGGGATGCAGCAAAAGCAAAAATTTATATCACTAAATATTTGTAATAGAGATGGATAAAAGGTTCCAAAACAATACTCTAAACTTCTATTCAAGAAACTAGAGAAATAATAGCATAAATCCAAAGCAAGCCGAAGGAAGGAAATAACAAAAATAAGAGCAGCAAGCAATGAAATTGAAATCAAGATAATAGAAAAAATATCAATGAAACAAACAGCTGTGGGGAAGACACAACATCAATAAGGGTACCTGATCTCAAACCAAGCAAAGTGGGAACCAAAGGGAGGTCCAAACTTTACCTGTACGATGACCACTTGTATACCTAATCCTGAATTGTACTCTACATTTTTAAAATAAAATATATAGGCCGGGCTCGGTGGCTCAGCCTG
Source organism: Carlito syrichta (assembly GCF_000164805.1). Taxonomy (NCBI): domain Eukaryota; kingdom Metazoa; phylum Chordata; class Mammalia; order Primates; family Tarsiidae; genus Carlito; species Carlito syrichta. The sequence goes on along the minus strand of NW_007070887.1, from coordinate 199,346 downwards.
TAATCCCAGCACTTTGGGAGGCCGAGGCAAGTGGATTTCCTGAGCCCATGGGTTCAAGACTCACCTGGGCAACTTGGCAAGACCTCATCTCTACAATAAAACAAAATTTAGCTGGGCGTGGTAGCGCACACCTGTAGTTCCAGCTCCTTGGAAGGCTGGGGCGGAAGGATCACTGGAGCCCAGCAGGTCGAGGGCTGCGGTGACTGGGAGCATGCCACTGCATTCCAGTCTGGGCGACATAGTGAGACTCTAACTCAATAAAATACAATAAAATAAATAAAAATAAAAGAAAAAAGAGGGACCTCAAAAAAGAAAAAAGAAAGAAAGAAAAGAAAGAAACAAACAGCTGGTTCTTTGGAAAAAAAATCAATAAAGTTGGTAAACTTTCAGGAAGACTGACAAAAATTAAAAGAGACAGGATATAAATAATCAACATGAGGAATGAGGCAGGATATTACTATAGATCCTGAAACCAGTATGAGGATACTAAGGAACTATACAAACAACTTTAGTCTCATATATTCTACAAATAAGAAGAAATATATCAATTCCTTGAAAGCTTCAAACTACTAAAACTTAACCTAGATGAACTAAACAATCTCAATAGCTCTGTAACCATTTAAAAGTCAAGTCTGTGATTTAAAATCTCTAGAAATGCTGGACTCAGTGACTCAGCCTGTAATCCTAGCACTTTGGGAGGCTGAGGCGAGTGGACTGTCTGAGCCCGCGGGTTCAAGACCAGCCCAGGCAATTTGGTGAGACCTCGACTCTACAATAAAAATTAAAAAAATTAGCCAGGCATGGTCGTGCAGGCCTGTAGTTCCCGCTGCTTGGAAGGCTGAGGCGAAAGGATCGCCGGAGCCCAGCAAGTCGACACTGGGGTAGCCGTGAGCATGCCTCTGCACTCCAGCCTGGGCAGCACAGTGAGACTCAAACTCAAAAAACAAACAAATAAATAAAGTCTCTAGAAGGTTTCATTGGCAAATTCTAACAAACATTTAAAGAAAAAAATAACATCACATCGGTTTTATATAATCTCTCTTTAAAAAAATAGAAGAGGAGGAAATACTTCCCAATTTATTTTCATGAAACTAGTATTACTCTGATTCCAAAGCCAGACAAAACCAGTACAAAACTACAGACCAATTTTGCTCATGAACTTAGACATTAAAGTATTCAACAAAACATTAGCAAATAAAATCTGACAATGTATAAAAAGAATTCTATTCCATGACCAAATGGGATTCATTCCAGGTATGTAAGACTGGTTTATGACCCTAAAATCAATGTAATCTACCACACCAACAGGTTAAACAAGTAAAATCATATGATCATATTAATTAATACAGAAAAAGTATTTGACAGACTATAACATCCACTCATAAAAACTCTCAGCAAGTTTGAAAAAGATCTACCTCAACTTTAAAAATAATATCTACAAAAACCTACAACTAACATTATACTCAATGAAGAACGACTGAATGTTTTTCCACTAGGATCAGGAGCAAGGGCAAGAATGTCCACTTTCATCACTCTTACTCAACATAGTGCTGGACATTGTAGCTGCTGTAATAAGGCAGGAAAAAGAAGGATAGATAGATGAGAAATAAATAAATAAAACTCTTCTTATTTGCTAATGACATGAAAATCCCTAGATATATACAAAAATCCTCTTGGAATGAATAAATTAATACAGCAAGCTTGCAAGATTAGCAAACAAAAATAAATTGCATTTCTGTCTACTGACAACAAACGTACAGAAATAAAAGTTAAAAACAACAATGCCATTTACAATCACTCCAAAGAAAATGAAATACTGAATATTTATTACCTAACAAAACATATATAGGATCTTTATGCTGATAATTACAAAATGTAATAAAAAAAAAAAGGAAGACCTAAATAAAAAAGAAATATACCATGTTCATGGATTGGAAGACAATGTAATAAAGATGTTAATTCTCCCCAAATTGATCTACAGGTTTAGTATAAACCCCAACAATACTTTTTAAAGACATAGATAGGTAGCTGAGCTTGGTGGCTCAGTCTGTAATCCCAGCACTTTGGGAGGCCGAGGTGAGAGGATTGCCTGAGCCTGCGGGTTCAAGACCAGCCTGGGCAACATGGTGAGACCTCGTCTCTACAATAAATAAACAAAAATTAGCCAGGTGTGGTATCGCGTATCTATAGTTCTGGCTGCTTGTAATGCTGAGGCAGAAGAATCGCTGGAGCCCAGCAGGTCAACGTGCTAGGGTGGCCATGAGTGTGCCACTGCACTCCAGCCTGGCCGATGGAGTGAGACTCCAATCAAAAAAAAAACAAAAGACATATATAGGCTTACTCTTACATTTACGCAGGAAAGTCCATGCCTTATAAGGGATAAAACAATAAAACAATCATGCAAAGAGGTATAAAGTGGGAAGAATCACTCAAACTGATATTAAGACCTACTCAGTAATCAAGACAACGTGGTGCTAGTGAAGGGGTACGCACATACATCAATGGTACAGATCAGAAAATCCTAAAATAGACCTATACAAATATGCCCAACTCATTTGCACAAAGATGTAACATTCTGTAAGGAATGACAACCTTTTCAACAACTCGTGCTGGAGCAATTGGACACCCATAGGGAATGAACAAAAAGAACCTCAACCTAAGTCTCACGTCTTAAAGAATTAATTTTAAATGGATCATGGACTTAAATGTCTGACAAAGGACAAGTATCTCAAATATATAAGAACTTCCAAAACTGAACAATAAAAAAATCCAATTAGAAAATGAGCAAAAGACATGAGACATTTCACCTAAGATTTACTAACGGCAAAGAAATACATGAAAAGATGTTGAACATTATCAGCCCCTAAGAAAATGCAAAATAAAACCACATGGAGGTATCACTACGCATCTGTCAAATGGCTAAAATAAAATATAGCGGCAACATCAAACCTTGGAGGGGATGCAGACAACAGAATCACTTGCATATTGCTGGTGGGAATGCAAAGTGGTACAACCACTCTGAAAAGCAGTTTGTTGTTTATGACACTAAACATGCAACTACCATAGGATCCAGCAAGTACACACCTGGGGGGGGCATTTGTCCAACTGAAATGAGACTTTTGTTTATACAAAAACTTGTACACACACCAAAAGAACAAGTGACAAATGAAAAGAAAAAGAAATTGAACATAAAAATTTAAAACTTTTGTGCTATAAACACGACCGATAAGAAAATGAAAAGACAACTCACAAAATGGTAGAAAATATTTGCAAACCATAAAAGACTTGAATCCAGAACGTATAAAGAACTCTTACAACTCAATAGTAAAAAGACAAAGATCTTAATTTTAAAATAGGCAAAGGATTTGAATAGACATCTCTCCAAAGAAGATATATAAATGGACAATAACCACATGGAAAGGTGCCGCCGTTAGTCATTAAGGCGGGCAAATCAAAATCATAGTGAGATACCACTTTATACCCCCTAGAATGACTGTAATTAAAAATACAGACAATAACAAGTATAAGCAAAGGTGTGGAGAAGTTGGAACCCTCATACATTGCCAGTGAGAAGTGGTGCAACCTTTTGGAAAGCAATGAGGTAGTCCTCAAAAAGTTAAACATAAAGTTATCATATGACTCAGTAATTCTACTTTTAAAGAAATAAAGACATATATCTACACAAAAACTTATGACTGTTCACACTAGCATTATTCTTAATAACCAAAAAGTTAAGACCAAATGTTTACCAACTGATAAATGGATAAAATATAGCATAGTCACACAATGGAATGTTTTTAGCAATAAAAAGAAATCAAGTACTGATGCATGCTACAATATGGATAAGCCTTGAAAATGTTGTGCCAAGTAAAAGAAAGACAACATATTATGTAATTCCATTTATATGAAACTTCCAGACTAGGCAAATTATTGAGACAGGAAGTAGATCAGTGATTAGGTAGGGCTAGATGGCGGAAGGGAAGAGAGTCAGAAGGAATAGGCAGTGATCACTAATGAGTATGGGGTTTCTTTTAGGGGCAATAAAAATGTTCTAAGATTAGACTGCAGTGAAGGTTATACAATCCTGTGAGTTTACTCAAAACTATCGAATTGCACATTTTAAATCAATGTTCTATGATATGTAAATTACATTTCAATAGAACTATCTAAAACAAAACAAATGTTCACAGCACCTTTATTCATAGTAACTCCAAACCAGAAACAACCTAGATGTCCTCCAATGGGTGACAGGTTAAACAAACTGGTAAATCCGTGGAATACCTCAGCAAAAAACAAAAACAAAACAAACAACTTGGATGAATCTCATGGGAATTACACCGAGTGAAAACAGCCAATCCCAAAAGGTTACATGTCGTATGATTCATTATCTAACATTCTTGAGATAATAAAACAATAGAAATGGAGAACAGATTCATGTTTGGCAGGGTTAAAAAAGGGGGAGAGAGTGGGAGAGAAGTGGGTGTGGCTATAAAAGGGCAACATGAGGTATCACTGGGTGGTGAAAATGTCCTATATCTTGACCATATCAATGTCAATATTCTGATTGCGGTATTGTTTTTTTTGCAAGATGTTAACACTGGGGAAAACTGGAAAGAATACTGGGGATCTCTCCATATTATTTCTTAAAACTGATGTGAATCTACAATTATCTTAAAATTTTTTTAAACTAACTATATTTATATATTTATTTTTGAGTCAGGGTTTCACTCTGTCACCCAGATTGGAGTGCAGTAGCATGATCACAGCTCACTGCAACCTCAAACTCTCATGCTCAAGTGATCTTCCCTCCCACCTCAGCCTCCTGAGTACCTGGAAATACAGGAGTTACCACACCCAGTTATTTTTTAAATTTTTATTTTTTGTAGAGACAGCATCTCTTATGTTGCCTAGGCTGGTCTTGAACTCCTGGGCTCAAGCAATCCTTCTGCCTTGGCCTCCCAAAGTGCTGAGATTACAGACGTGTAAGCCACCATGTCTGGCTAAAAATTAACTTTGAAGAGTACTAAAAGGGGAAAAAATTAGGAGTGATATTTGAAGAAGAGGTGATCTGTGACTTATGTTTTCTGATCTGCAGTTTTCAGACTCCAAACCTGGTGATAAATGTAGCTAGGATATATAAAGTAGAAACTGTCTTTTTTATTTGTTTGCTTTTCGACTTTTAATTTAGAAGTAATTTCATTTAAAGAAAAGTTGCACACACAAGAACACCATAAACTCTTTACTCATATTTACTGATAGCTACCATTTTACCCATTTGCTTTATCTTTTTTCTTTTTTAATATGTATACACAAATGTACATATGTATGAGTGTGTGTGTTTGAAGGTGAGTTACATACATCATGACCCCATCCCTCTAAATACTGAACTACAAGTTTGCTAAAAATAGAGGTGTGCTCTTACACACCACAGGACACTGAACTTCGGGAAATTTAATGGGAATACAACATTTTATTATTCATATTCAAATTTTCTCCATTGACCAAATAATGTCCTTGTGGCATTTTTTTCACTCCAACACAGGATGTAGTTTATAGTCAGGTATTGCATTTTGTTGTCATTTCTCTTTTCATCTGAAACATTTCCACAGCTTTTCTTTGTCTTTTATGATAATGACATTTTTAAGGAATATCATTTTCAGTTATTTACTTCCCTTTTGAAATAGAATGTAGCAGCTGCCTTAATATCTACTTATAGTCACTTACATTGCAGTAGATCTCTGCATAGGAGAATCTACACTTAGTCGGAATGTCTGACTCGAGATGTCCATGTCCCATCCTGAAGTTGGGTTCTTAAACAGGCTCCTAGCCTCTCTAGCAACTCACACACCCTCAGCCTTGTTAGTTTGCCAGCTGGAAATGTGTACAGGCTTTCCTATTTGGAACTAGAGGTTCCCAGAGCTACATAGCTTCAATTTCTATTCAACACAACCAAGAAAAGAAAACTAAAAACGTAATTATTCTGTAAATCCCCAAATAAGAGCATGAAAAGAACAGCCACTATGTCTACCTGATAACACTGACTTTAAACAACTTAACGTAATTCGAACATTTAGCAAACATTAATGACAATAAACCAAGTACCTTCTTCAATAGCTGGTTGTAGAACAAATCCTTCTCTAAAGAAACAAAGATGAATGCAATTTAAAGTGACAAGGACACTAAGGGAACAGATGCAAGCCATTTAAGGAAAAAAATAGAATTTTCTGCTATAAAGTAAAGCTCTGCATAAAAATAAGAGAAAATGGGAAACTTAGTAAGGGTTTATTCGTAAGACCCAGTGCTGAGGATCCCAAGAAGGCGATCATGTTTCTGGTGTAACTGATTATGGGATTGCAGAGGGTTGAATTCGGGAACCCGCTGAGTAACCTGTCCAGGCAGCAATGCTTCCTCAGTTGGGAACAGCTTTCAACATGCTTTGGACCCAACACACTCTGGCGTGACCTTGGTCTTTTATGTCTACACAGACTTACAGCTTACAGTCCTCTGGACAGTCTGGTTTGTTTGGAAACAGTGTTTTTTTTTTAAATGATTCGCATCCATCCTGTCATCTCTATCTGGGCTCACAGCATCCTAGCTCACAGCATCACTCCCTCCTGCCTCAACTCCCACCACAGACTTCACTCTGGCCTCCCTGGCCCATTTTCTCTCCTCTCCAAGGGTCTCATGCATGCCTGCCAGGTTCATGATCCTGAAGGAGAACCGTGATCACCTCTTGAATAGACTCCTCTGAAGAACATGGCTTCTAAGTACCTGGATTCACAGATAAGGAAACTGACCAAGGACAGGTGTTACCCAAGGCTATGCAGTTGCTCAGTATATCTGAAGTCAAGGTTTCCCTGTCCCTCCATGTGGTGCAGTGCTTTCCTACTCGGCCACCTCGCTTGGCCCAGCCACACACGGCCAGGCCCTTTGTAAGCCCCCTTAGCCTCAGAACTGACCTACAGCTTCTGTCTGTGGCCCTGACAAGCCCCAGAAGGCCTTTTAACAGCTACATCATGGCATATCAAGCCCCGCTCAGAAGTCCCGGGGAAGCCCTCAGAACTGACCCCATCCCTTGGCCTTTCCCATGGAGCACAAACCAGAGTCCTCACAATGTCCCCTCACCAAGGCTTCTGTGTTGACCTGCCGCTGGCTGTCCCCTGGGACCTCATGTCCTCTTCCTCCCTGGGACATTCCTCACAGTCACACTTCCTCACTGTGCCTCTCTCAAGCCTGCCTCTCTACCAGCCTGCCTGGTCACTCCCATCTTGTGGTCTGCTCTGTTCTCTCTCACCTGCTTCCTGTCCTTCCTCAGGGCTATGTCCTTATCATGGACTTGTGGAGGCCAACCCGGATCATCCTCCCAGTGCCCTCACCCCTCCTTGTGCTCTTGGCCTGTCACCCACGCTGCACGTGTTCCTTCCCTGCACTTGGAGTCATCTCCCACATCAGGCCCCTAACTGAAGTCACTCTGCTTACAACCTGTCTCTCCCCGCCAAAGTGTCAGCTCTCTGACAGAGATTTTGTGGGTTTTGCTCACCAATGTATCCCTGGTTCTTAGAATGATGCCTGGTACAGAGAAGGAGCTCAATAAATACTTGGTGAAATTTGATCCTGAATGAATCTCATTCTTCTCTTCATGTTCCTTTGCAAACCCTGAGCTCTGGCCAAAATAAACTGCTTGGCATTCCCTAGACCTACCTCATGCTTTCCGTCCTCTATACTTTATCCTATTCCTTCTGCCTAGAATGCTTCCCACTCTCACACAACTGGGGGAGGTGCAAATGCCATTCCTCCCAAAAGCCTTCATGATTTCCTGGTGGAAGGACCCTGTCTCTCCTCTGAATCACCATGGCTCACATCATGGATATTGATTGATGCCTTTACTGCCCAAGTGATCTGTAACTCATCTGCCACCTTTCTTTCCCAAGGCAGGTGTTCAATAAATATTTACTGAACAAATGTAATATGGATGCTAAGTTCTGAATATTGCTCCCTGTCTTACAAAAAACTGAAATCATTTTAAGTAATGAACCTATGAAAAGAACCTGTACAGTGGAAACTACCAGTGTTTAAAGGAGACAAGCTGGCTGTAGAACCAATTCCTTTCTAAAGACACAAAGAGGAATGCAAGTTAAAGTTGATGGGGCAGAAGCAAGTTGTTTAGGGAAAAAATGGAATTTTCTGCTATAAAGTTCCTGAGTGCATCCTAAGACACCTTGGGAAGGGATGCATTTAGGAGTTTTCAGGTCATTAAACTATAATCAGCTCTGTAGAGTCCACATCATTCAGTTGAACATAGTCGGGATCCCTATATATGCTTGGTGTCAGATGTCAATATCCTTGTATGGCACATGTGGCTTTTCTTTCTTTCTTTTTTGAGTTGGAGTCTCACTCTGTCTCCCAGACTGGAGTGCAGTGGCCACTCCCGGTCACTGCAGCCTTGACCTGCTGTGCTCTGGCAATCCTTCCACCTCAGCCTTCTGAGTAGCCAGAATTACAGGCACGCGCTACCATGTCCGGCTAATTTTTTTATTTTATTGTAGAGATGAGGTCTCGCCTGCCCAGGCGGGTCTCAAACCCGCGAGCTCAGGCAATTCACTCACCTCAGCCTCCCAAAGGCGCGGGATTATAGGCTGAGCCACCGAGCCCGACTCATGTGGCTTTTCTTAAGAGGACTGCTAGCTTCTCAATACTGAGTTGTCCCTTCCATGAACATAGTATATCCATCTATTTATTTGGGCTACATTTAATTTTTCTCACTAATATAATCAGTTTTCTGAGTAGAGGTCTTACATATCTTTTTTAGATTTATTCCGAGATAAATCTAAAATGTATGACATATACGTTTTAAATTTAAGTTTAATTAATAGACTTTATTATTTAGAGCAGTTTTAGGCTTATAGGAAAATTGAATGGAAAGTACAGAGTTCCTATATACCACCTCACCCTCACCACAGTTTCCCTATTATTAATGTCTTGTATTGGTGGGGTATATTTGTTATCATTGATGAGCCAATATTGATATATTATTATTAACTAAAGTTCATCATTTTCATTAGGATTCACTTTTTGTGTTGTACATTCTATGGGCTTTGACAAAAGCATAATGACATGTATCCGCCATTACTGTACATACTGAATAATTTCACTGCCCTAAAAATGCCATGTGTTCTACCTGTTCATGACTCCTTTCCTCCTCCTGAGCACCTGGTAATCACTGATCTTTTTACTGTCTCCATGGTTTTGTCTTTCCCATATTGTCTATAGTTGGGATCATACAGAATATAGCCTTTCAGTCTGAGTTACTTTAGGTATACAACATTTTTTATAAAAATGTAACTGTCACCACTTGCCAAAATATTTTCCATAGTAACTGTTATCATTTTTCATCCCCATCAGCAGTGTGTGAGAGTTCTTGTTCCACAGCCTCACACACACTTAGTCAGTCTGCTTAATTATAGCCATTGTAGTGGGTGAGTAGTGACATCTCTCTAAGAGGGATACCTACTACTATTAATTTGCATTTTCCTAATGACTAATGATGCTGAACATCTTTTCATGTGCTTACTTGCCATCCATTCAAACAATATGCTCTTTATGAAGAGTTCGTTCAAATCTTTTATCATTTTTGATTGGATTATTTGTCTTTTTATTAAATCATAACAATTATGTATTCTAGAGACTTTGTCAAATACATATTTGCAAATATTTTCTGAGTACGTGGCTTGATTTTTCAATTTCTTAAGTGACTTTTGATAAGCAAAAGTTTATAATTTTGCTGATGACCAATTTATTAACTTTGTATTTTATAGTTCATGTTATTATTATTTTTTTTTTTTGACAGGGTCTCGCTCTGTTGCCCAAACTGGAGTGCAGTGGCACATTCATAGCTCACAGCAGCCTCAAACTCCTGGGTTTATGTGATCCTCCTGCTTCAATCTCCTGAGGACTACAGGCATGTGCCTCCATATCTGACTTTTTTTTTCTTTTAATAGGTGGGGTCTCACTATGTTGCCAAGGCTGAGTTCATGCTTTTTAAATCATATTTAAGAAATATTCGCCAAATCCAAAATCACTAGAATTTTCTCATGTTTTTCTTCTGGAAGTTTTATAGTTTTAACTCTTACAATTAGGGTATGGGCTATTTAATAATAATAATTGTTATTATATAATAATGAAGTATATTAACTAATATGATACATAATAATGTTATTGTATAAGGATAATTATTTTATTTGTTGTATGAGGTGAGGCTTGAGGTTCTTTCTGTTGGAAATCAATGGACCATATGTTACTGGACTTGCTGTCCTGCTCCATTCATCTGTCTATTTTCATATTAATACCATACTGTCTTGATGACTGTGGCTTTATAATAATTCTTAAAATCAGGTAGACTAAGTCCTCCATTTCTGGTTCATTTTCAAAGTTGTTTTAATAACTCTAGCTCCTTTGCATTTCCATATAAATTTTAGAATCAGCTTATCAAATTCCACAAATAGGCGTGCTGAGATCTGATTTTGATTTGGGAAGAATCGCCATCTAAATGATACCGAGTCTTCTGATTTAAGAGCATGGTATAACATGCCATTTATTTAGGACTTTAAAAATTTCTCTTGGCAATGGTATATTGATTTCAGTATACAGGTCTTGCATATTTTATCCCTGAGTATTTCAGAATTTTGATGCTTGATTACTTTTTTTTGTTGTTTGAGACAGGGTCTTGCTCTGTTGCCCAGGTTGGAGTATAGCAGTACTATTATAGCTCACTGTAACTTCAAACTTCTGGGGTTAAGTGATCCACCAGCCTTGACCTCCCAAGGCACTGGGATTATGGGTGACACCATATCCAGCCTGATTACTTTTTACATATTAAACTAACCTTGTATTCCTGGAATAAACCCAACTTTCAGCACCTTATGATGTTTTTTCATTGTCTTTTGTCTTCCAATGTTTTGGTTCAGAAATAAAGTCTTAGTTGTTGCTTCTTTTGTAGGTAATATCTTTTCTTTTCTTTTTGTAGCTCCTTTTTAAGAGTATCTTTTGCCTTTGTTTTTTCTTTTTCTTTCTTCTTCTTCTTCTTCTTTTTTTTTTTTTGAGTTGGAGTCTCACTCTGTCGTCCAGGCTGGAGTACAGTGGCACATTCATGGCCACTTCAGCATCGACCTGCTGGGCTCTGGTGATTCTGCCTCAGCCTTTCAAGTAGCTGGAACTACAGGCATGTGCTACCATGCCTGGCTAATTTTTTTATTTATTGTAGAGATGAGGTCTCGCCAAGTTGCCCAGGCTGGTCTCGAACCTGCAGCTCAGGCAATCCACTCACCTTGGCCTCCCAAAGTGCTGAGATTACAGGTTGGGCCAATGAGCCCAGCCTGCCTTTGTTTTTTCAACCATTTTATTATAGATTTTTAAAAAATATTCTCTAGCTATAGATTTTGTTTAAAAATCCATATAGTTCTTTGGGATTCTTGAATTTGTGACTCGATGTCTTCCATCAAAGCTGGGAAAACTTCAGCTACTACCTCTTCCAATGATGCTTCTGCCCAGTCTGCCTTTCTTCTTTTTTGGATTCCAATTTCTGTACATGTATGGTGGAATTCTTCACTGTGTCCTTCATGTTTATATTTCCATCCTTTTGTCTCATTGTGCTTTATTTTAGATGTTTTTCTTTTTTAAAAACTCAAACGCTATGTCAGATTATTAGTTTTTTTCGGATCAGTCTTATAGTTCATTAATTATCAGTTGTGTCTATTCTGCAGTTGTACCTTATCTACAGAGTACATAATTACATTTTTCGTATTTTTTAACTTTGTGATTTTTATTTGGTCATTTTCAACAATGTTCCCTTTACAAATATAATTTATAGTGCTCTGCCAAAATTCTCAATCTTATCTTTCATCTTGAATATAGTAAGCCTTATAAGTCTAATATTTACAGTCATGTAGATCTGTTTCTATCATCTGTTATTTCTGCTGGCCCACGAAGTTTACTCTCGCAATTGCTTGGGTGGTTTTATTGTGGTTCATTACTATACTGACATTGTCAATATGCTTGGTAGTACCAGACAGTAAAAATGATCAGGCAAGCAGAAATTGTGCAAAGTGACTTTAATAATCAATGGGAAAAATTACAATTTTCCATGACCTTTAAAAATGTTTGTCAAAACTGGATAAGAAACCATGACCCAATTATTTGCTGTATCCAGGAGACTCATCTCACTACAAGGGACACACACAAACTCAAAGTTAAAGGATGAAAAATAAGTTTCCAGGCAAATGGATCACAAAAGAAGGCAGGAGTTGCAATCTTAATATCAAACAAAACAACCTTTAAGCTATCAAAAATTTTGAAAGATGCAAAAGGACACTACATAATGGTAAAAGGTTCAATCCATCAACAATAAATATCCATCCTAAACATATATGCACCCAACACAGGAGCACCACCATTTATAAAGTTACTACTAAGTAAACTAGAAAAAGATATTGACTCTAACACTATTATAGCAGGGAACTTGAATACTCCACTAACAGCCCTAGATAGATCATCTAGGCAAAAAATCAACAAGGAGATCCAGAACCTAAACTTGACACTTGACCAAACAGACTTAATAGATACCTACAGATTATTCCACCCAACAACCACATAATATACATTCTACTCATCACCTCGAGGAACGTACTCCAAGACTGATCACATCCTTGGCCATAAATCAAGCATAAACAAGTTCCATAAGGTTGAAATCTTGCCATGTACCTTCTCAGATCACAGTAGAATAAAAATAAATATCAACATCAACAAAATTTCCCCAAAGCCCACAAAGACATGGACACTAAACAGCATGATGCTGGACAACTACTGGGTCAACAATGAAATCAAAGCAGAAATTAAAAGATTCCTGGAAACAACGAAAATGAAAAAACATCTTACCAAAATCTCTGTGATGCCATGAAATCAGTTCTAAGAGGGTAATTTATAACTCTATGAGCACACATCAAGAAAAACAGAAAGATCACAAGTGGAGAACCTAACAAATCACCTAAGGGAGCTGGAAAGAGAAGACCACCAAAATCCCAACTTTACCAGAATAATCCAAATCTCCAAAATAAGAACCCAAATACAGGACATAGAAGACAAAAATATCATAGAAAACATCAACAAAACAAAAAGCTGTTTCTTTGAAAGAATTAACAAGATTGATGAACCCCTAGCCAGAATGACCAAGAAAAAGTCCAAATAAACACAATCAGAAATACAAAAGATCAAATCACAACTGACCCCAAAGAAACACAAAAGATTATCAGAGATAATCTTGGAAACAAACTTGATAACCTAAATGAAATGGAGGACTTTCTGACATCATACAACCTCCCCAGGTTGAAACAAGAGGACATTGAGACACTAAATAGACCAATAATAACCCAGGAAATTGACTGTCATATGAAAACTACCTACAAAAAAAAGCTCTGGGTCGGATGGTTTTCCAACAGAATTCTATAAAACATACAAGGAGGAGCTGATACCAAATCCTATTGAAAGTACCTCAGGCAATTGAGAAGGATGGAATTCTCCCCACATCATTTCATGAAACTAACATCATACTGAAACCCAAACCAGGTAAAGATCCAACAAAAAAGAACTATGGGCCAATATCCCTTATGAACATAGATGCAAAAATTTTCAATAAGATTCTAGCAAATCAGATCCAAAAACACATCTCAAAAATCATCCACCATGACCAAGTAGGTTTTATCCCGAGGATGCAGGGCTGGTTCAACATTTGCAAGACCATAAATGTAATTAAATACATCAACAGGTGTAAAAACAAGAACCACATGATTAAATCATTAGATGCAGAAAAAGCTTTTGATAAAATCCAGCATTCCTTCTTGATAAAAACCCTCAAACACCTAGGTATAGAAGGAACATACCTCAAAATAGTAAATGCCATCTACGATAAACCCACAACAGATACTGGCAAGGATATGGGGAAAAAAGGAATGCTTCTACACTGCTGGTGGGACTGCAAACTAGTGCAACCTCTTTGGAAGACAGTGTAGTGATTTCTGAAAGAACTAGAAATTGACCTTCCATATGACTCAGCAATTCCCCTACTGGGAATATACTTGGAGGAACTCAAATCATTCTACAAAAAAGACACCTGCACATGTGTGTTTGTTGCAGCCCTACTCGCAATAGCAAAAACATGGAACCAACCATGTTGTCCATGGAAGCTGGACTGAATAAAAAAAAAATGTGGTACATATACACAATGGAATATTATGCAGCCATAAAAAGAAGGACAAACATGAACTTTGCAGCAACTTGGATGGATTTAGAGCCGATCATATTCAGTGATCTATCATAGAAACAAAGAACAGAGTACCATATGTATTCACTCATAAGCGGATCTTGAACATTATTATAATACTATAAGAAAGGAATTGGCAGTAGTAGGAAACTGTCAGGGGAGGGGGGGTGGGATTGGCAGTTGAGGGAAACTGCTAGGGGATGGAGGGGCATACCTCATCAATAAGGGCACCCGCATAATCGACGTTTGTATACCTAACCCTGAATTGAACCCCATATCTTTATAATTAAAAAAAAGAATTTTAAAAAAATTGTCAAAATATTAAAAACCTCTCTTACTATTGGTTGTAAATGTGTAGGGAAATTTTAAAATGATAAAAATTAATATTCATTTAGTACACTATAAAAGATTAGAAATATTGAGAATCAAAGTGTTTTATTTATTTGAGAAAAAAAACCTATGAAGAGCGGTTTAAACTGTGCATGGCTTTTCACTGTGTAACTTAGGATACAGAGTAAGCATCTTTTCTTTGACTTAGCAGATTGTCATACTCCTTAAGTTTGGGTCTGCTGCCAACATTCTATTCTTTGTGCTCTCAATGTCATGAAATAACTTTGAGAGTTCCTTTGATGTGCATTTTTTGGCTGGGATCATTTCCTGTGGGACGGATGTCTTCATCCTTTTCATCACAACCACATTTTTTGCTTATGTGATAAGTCAATTTCATTACACATCTGCCAGCACTTCCATAGTCTCTTGGATGGCTGCAAGGTCAGCTATTTTTTCTATAACTCCATTTACGTTTGATTATACTTTTACTTCCCGCTTTATCACTTTCCATTTATTTGTTGTACTTTCATCTTTGTTGGCCAGTTACTCTTTCACTATCCATTTTTATAAATTGCCATGTGGGTTTATCACTGGGAAGCAAAGAGGCAACACAACTACACAGTTTGCCCGTCTGTGCCTGAACTGATTGACAGATGCTCAAGAACCAATCACAGCCCATCTTTGAAAGATGTGACATGATTGGTCATTGTTTATCATGGACATCTGTTATCTATATTGTGATTTGCGGACTGGAGAGTCGGCAGCAGAGCTTGTACTTTAAGCAGTTACTCGGTTCACATATACGGGAGCTGGAGTTGTTGAGGGAATGGTATTTAACTAAGGTGTTATTTAACTAAGCTGTGGTCATTGGAATTTATCTATAATGGAACTGTGCAAAGCCAGACAGGCTGTATTTGAAAAAAATTGTCTTTAGAAATATTAATTAGAGGTCTAGGAAGAGGCTTCGTTCCTCTGGAGAGGATATTCACTTGCCTCTGCCAGGCATCCATGATCCTAGCAATCTGGGATCACCTTCATCCAGTGTTAATGACTGAGAACAGTTAGACCTGTGATTCAATCCTTGGCTAAGCTGATCTATTTCCAGGTCACCTGCACACCCCAAAAGGGGGCAGCTTTTGGGGGTCCCAATACCAAGTATGGGATGTTTACCCGGGTCTTCCCTTCCTTACCTTCTTTTCTAGGTCTTCCCTTCTTGTGTACCAATTTTTGACTCCTAGCCCCTCAAAAGTGCTACTCAGGCTTAACGCCTTCTTCCACAAATTAGCCTACACCCTAGGGACAAGATGGCCCCAGATGCCATGTCTATATTCTCCAGATTTTGTCTGGCAATGCTTCACTCCCTTGTGAGCTCTCCAATCCTGTTTTATCACTTTTCATTTATTTGCTGTACTTTCATCTTTGTTGGCCAGTTACTCTTTCACTATCCATTTTTATAAATTGCCATGTGGGTTTATCACTGGGAAGCAAAGAGGCAACACAACTACACAGTTTGCCCGTCTGTGCCTGAACTGATTGACAGATGCTCAAGAACCAATCACAGCCCATCTTTGAAAGATGTGACATGATTGGTCATTGTTTATCATGGACATCTGTTATCTATATTGTGATTTGCGGACTGGAGAGTCGGCAGCAGAGCTTGTACTTTAAGCAGTTACTCGGTTCACATATACGGGAGCTGGAGTTGTTGAGGGAATGGTATTTAACTAAGGTGTTATTTAACTAAGCTGTGGTCATTGGAATTTATCTATAATGGAACTGTGCAAAGCCAGACAGGCTGTATTTGAAAAAAATTGTCTTTAGAAATATTAATTAGAGGTCTAGGAAGAGGCTTCGTTCCTCTGGAGAGGATATTCACTTGCCTCTGCCAGGCATCCATGATCCTAGCAATCTGGGATCACCTTCATCCAGTGTTAATGACTGAGAACAGTTAGACCTGTGATTCAATCCTTGGCTAAGCTGATCTATTTCCAGGTCACCTGCACACCCCAAAAGGGGGCAGCTTTGGGGGTCCCAATACCAAGTATGGGATGTTACCCGGGTCTTCCCTTCCTTACCTTCTTTTCTAGGTCTTCCCTTCTTGTGTACCAATTTTTGACTCCTAGCCCCTCAAAAGTGCTACTCAGGCTTAACGCCTTCTTCCACAAATTAGCCTACACCCTAGGGACAAGATGGCCCCAGATGCCATGTCTATATTCTCCAGATTTTGTCTGGCAATGCTTCACTCCCTTGTGAGCTCTCCAATCCTGTTTTATCACTTTTCATTTATTTGCTGTACTTTCATCTTTGTTGGCCAGTTACTCTTTCACTATCCATTTTTATAAATTGCCATGTGGGTTTATCACTGGGAGGCGAAGAGGCAACACAACTGCACAGCTTGCCTGTCTGTGCCTGAACTGATTGACAGATGCTCAAGGACCAATCACAGTCCAACTTTGAAAGATGTGACATGATTGGTCATTGTTTATCATGGACATCTGTTTATCCATATTGTTTAAAGATTTTTGTCCACCTTTGCAAGTTGACTTCCAACCTATTAAACCACTATCAGAAACGGAGCTCCCTATCTTAATGTTTTCAAACCATCCAAAAGTCATGGATATTTAGCTGTACATTACTGTGTCATTACTTTTTACTTCCATAGCAACAAATAAGTATTTCTGTACTCTTCAATCCATAGACTGAAATGTAGGAAAGTGAATACATTTCTATCCTTGATGGTTCCTCATATTTAGGCAATATTACCTAAATAATAGCTTTCTTTTTTTGTCTTTGAGTAGGAGTCTCACTCTGTCGCCCAGACTGGAGTGCAGTGGCCGCTCCTGGCCAATGCAGCCTTGACCTGCTGGGGCTCTGGCGATCCTTCCGCCTCGACCTTCCAAGTAGCAGGAATCACAGGCGCGCGCTGTCACACCCGGCTAATTTTTTGATTTATTGTAGAGATGGGGTCTCACCAAGTTGCCCAGGCGGATCTCGAACCCGTGGGCTCAGGCAATTCACTCACCTCAGCCTCCCAAGGTATGGGATTACAGATTGAGCCACCAAGCCCGGCTAATAATAGCTTTCTAATTAAAATGCTAATAGAATTTTTGAACAGAAAAACTGTCATCTTTTCAACAAGCACAAGAGCATAGACTGAAGTAGAGAAGAAGGCTTCATTGCCAGGACACCTGCTAACAGCTGAGGGTATAGCCATGGAGAAACAGAGATATCCCTGCCCTTACAGAGCTGCCATTCGAGAGAGGGGAGACAGGCGAGAAACAGACAAATCAAGAAAGTATGTTAGATGGTGACTGGGTGGAAGGAAGGACTGGGACTACAATAAGGGGGTCAGGGAAAGCCTTTCCTCCAGGGGAGTGGAGCACACTCATGAAAGCCTTCCTTCATATACATGGCCACGATAGTCCCAGGGGACCACTACCTCCCACACTTTCAGCATCTCTCCACTCACTCGCACCCTAGGCGGCCACAGCAACAGCTTCCCCACTAGTCTAATGCAGGGAAAAGGAGGCAGACACCATGACTGGCCACTCACTACATGGTGCTACATACACATCCTCCCCCAAACTCTCACCCTGTGTGCCAGGCCAGTACTACCAGCCCTACGCCAGCTGCCAAACACATTGGCAACTAGGCACAAATGCTCATCTTGGGTGTTACAGAGATACAGCTGGATGCTGACCAGCTCCTCACATTCAAGCATGGATGGGCCATACTCAGTTGTCTCCGTGTGTCACACCTCGCTGAGCATGTGTTCATTGCCACTAGATTATGGGCTCCAGGAAGGCAGGAACCATGTGTGGCAGCTATAGACAGTGAGTCCAAAGATATCTACTCTCTCATCCCAAGCTTGTGGACATGTTACCTTACATGAAAAAGGGCTCTGCAGAAGTGATTAAGGGTACTATTGTGGGTTGACTGTGTTTCCCTCAAAAGGTGTGTTGAAGCCCTAACACCCAATACCCCAAAATGTGACCTTATGTGGAAATAGGATCATTGCAGATGGAATTAGTTAAGATCATACCAGAGGGGTTGGGTTCTAAGCCAATATGACTGTGTGTACTCTATAAAAGGGGCAATTTGAACATAGACATAGATACACAGGGAGAGGGCCACGTAAAGATGAAGGCAGACATTGGGGATTGACAAGCCAAGGAGAACTAGGGATGGACAGCCTCCACCAGAAGGTGGGAGTGGCATGGAAGGAGTCCACCGAGAACTTTTGGAGACAGTGTGGTCCTTGATTTTGACCTTCTATCCTCTAGAACTGTGAGAGAAGAAATTTCTGTTGTTTAAGCCACCTAGCTTATGTCACAGCAGTCCTAGGACTCTGATTAGGGAATGAACTCTGAGAGGGGAGATTACCCTGGATGATCTGGGTAGGCCCAGTGGAATCACTTGAGCCCTTTAAAGTGGAGAACTTTCTGTGACTGGAGTTGGAGCACTGCAGCAGACGACGCGGCAGCAGCCTTGGGACAAGGGCAAGGTCAGAGAGGTTTAAAGTGAGAGAACTTGACCCACATTGCTGGCTCTGACAACAAAGGGAGTCATGGACCAAAGAATGTCAGTGGCTTCTAGAAGCTGAGAACTACAAGGAAATGGTGACCATGTTTCTAAAAACTCACAGACTTGTACTTCTGAAAAGGATGAATTTCACTGTATGTAAATTATACTTCAATAAGCCTGACCTAATAATAAAAATCGATAAAACCCCTCAAGCCCATCTCTGCCATGTGGGTTTGAGGGAGGCTAATAGAGAGGTGAGTCTGATCCTACCCACTGTCCCTCCTGTGGGGGAAGGCGGCAGGGAACATTCTTCAAGAACATTGGAGAGCCAGCCCTGATCCCACTTGACGTAAAGGGCCTTGGGACCCCAGGAAGGATTCAGCTGCCTCCCCTTCCCACTGCCCTGGCTGGGCAAAGCAGGAAGCAGCCTGTACTTGAAGGCATGGGTACCACCCATTTTATGTTATCCTAGAGAAGAGGATAACATAAAAAGGCTTGGACTTGTCTCGGGCATCATTTACTTCATTCATTTCTATCAACTCAAATGAGGCTAAGCTCATGGCACCCAGGAGCCTGTTCATACCCCTCCAAGGCTGTCTCTCAGAGTGTGGCCACCATGCTTCTATGACTAAGGTGGAAGCACTGCCCAGAGGCCCCATCTGCTCTCCAGGCTGGAATCATCAGCGACAAAGCAAAGGCCGGCATTGCAGCTAAATGTACAGTGTTTTTTGAATATAGGCCATTAGATGCACGATTAGTGTTAATCATCACCTCAGATTAAAATTCTGCTAACCTATGTGGGTCAAAAGGAGTTTATCTTGAGCACTTAATGCCTTTAAGATCATAATCGGGAGAACTAAAATAGGCTCTGAAGTTTCTTGGATAATTTTTATTCACTCTTTCCTCTCCCCCAACTTTGCTCCTATATTAAAAGGAAATTCCAAATTTCAAAGCCAACTGTGTATGAAACTGCATACTTGGTTTACCGCCACACACTGCGCACATGCCCCTGGTCATCCTGTGACTCTCTGTTCTAGCTTTTACCATGCCATAGGCTGCCTTAGTTTCCCTACGTAACTAGCTGGCAGCCATGCTCATTATGCAATGTGGTGCTTCATAGTGGCAGAGAATGGTGCCTGCTGTTTTTCCCAGCACCTAGGACAGTGCCTGGCATGCAGTCAACCTTTGCTGAATAAACGAATGAGCTCAGGGATAAATAACTGACCAACTCCCTGGAAAGCTGCTGAAGTGAAGGCAGAATTTGTCAAATCAGAGCTAGCAAACTGCCGTAGGGTGTCTGCTGGACAAAACCCCTGCATCCATTTTGCCCTTGTCCCCATCCATTTTGGGGCAGCAAGGCAGGCTTCAGGAAGGAGGTGGTGTTTGATTAAACCATGGAAAACTCTCAGAGGGTGTCCCAGCTGCAGACTCCCAAAGCCAGTCCCAAAGCACCTGCTGGCAAGAGGCTCTAGGTTTGAAGGTGACTGAGGCAGACAAGGTTTCATGGGGTTGGCAGGGTCTGATCAGGGAAAGCCATTCTCACCAAGCCGCCACTCTCACCAAGCCACCACTCCCATAGACGCGTAATGCATAAATGCTTTGGAGGGAAAGCACAGGTGTTCTAAGTACTCATGTTAGCATATGCCCCCAGCAGGCAGTTGAGGGAGGTTTCCCTAAAACAGTGATTTTTACGCCAAGGTCTCAGTGATGAAGGTTATGGGGGGAGGTGAGGCTAGGGATGAGGGTCAGGATAAGGGAGTGTGTCCCGAGCATCAGCAGGAGCGGCACAGTGCAAGAGAAGCCAGAAAGGGTCAGTGTGGAAACAGTGCTGGCCCCTGGAGTGCCAGGGCCGTGTCTTCCCATGAACCACTGAAGCTGATAAACATAGGATCAATGAGTCAACATGAATGAAGGTGGGAGAGTTAATAATAAGCAAGGGAATGCCTACAGAGCTCTTACTACCTGCTGGTGCAACAATCTGTCCAAAGCACTAACTAGTATTCACCCCATTTGAAGTTGAGGAAACTGTGCCGCAGGCCGGCTGAGAAATTGATCAGTGTCTGAGAGCTGCTAAGTAGTGGGTCAGGACCCTGCACCTTATTTTACCTTTCATGTCCACCCCAAACTCCCCTGCCCCACAATCCCAGCAGGAGGCCAGCAATGGAGACAGGAAAGGGACATCAAGATCAGCAGAAGGAAACATGCAGGTTAGAATCAGACACATTGAGTTTGAGAGCCTCCGGGAGGGCATGGGCTGTGTCTGGAAGGCAGGGGGATGACAGACTTGGAGCTCTTGAGAGCAATGGGGAAGAGCCTGGCCTCATGAGAGGGAAAGGTGGCTGTATCCATCTAGCAGTGGGGATTCGATGGTAGCACAGGCAAAGGGAACACCACCAAGGGCTGTTAGGAGGGCACACTTGCTCAATCAGAAAGTAAACAACTGTTGACCTGGTCCTTTGGTGATTTGATTTCATGCGTATAAATGGGATGGCTATAGCTCCCTTAGAATACACAGACGTATTATGCCTTAGACTAGAATTTCTTCTTTTCAGCTCTTACAAGTCATTCCTTTTCTGAGTTCTAATCCTTAATTGTTCTCTCTTATTTTTCAGAGGTTTCATTCTTGAAGTCTGACCCAGACCCAATATCATAATTGGACATGTATCTGTCTGAAATACCTCCTAGAAAATGATTTATTCTACTGAGCAAGTCCACATTTGAATTAATTTGTTCCAAAAAGAGTAAGAAACTGCTTCATAGGTTGTGCATTCTTTTTACTAGTCATTGGAAACTGCCATGGTTTTATCTGCTTCCCTGGCTATATCTTTCATTCTTTTTTTTCTTTTTTTGAGTTGAAGTCTCACTCTGTCATCCAGACTAGAGTGCAGTGCCATGATCACAGCTCACCACACCCTCAACTTCCTGGGCTCAAGAGATCCTCCTTCCCACCTCAGCTTCCCGAGTAGCTGGGACTACAGGTGCATGCCACCATGCTCAGCTAATTTTTAAATTTTTTTTATAGAGATGGGGGTCTCACTCTGTTGCCCAGGCTGGTCTCAAACTCCTGGGCTAAAGTGATCCTCCTGCCTTGGCCTCTTAAAGTACTGGGATTACAGGCATGAGCCATTGCACCCAGCCTATTTTTCCTTCTGGGTTCTTGTCACTCTAAGTCTTATGCCTCTATTAGTATTAAAGATTATCAGCTGTCCTTGAATGTAGTTAAATATTCACTTTCACTTAGACTTCTGACCTAGACACTACCGGCAACTTTGTTAGATTCATCTAAGTAAAGAGAATGGAGCAGGGAAAAAAGCCAATACTTTCTGGTTTCCAGAGCAGAAAAACAAAAACAAAAAAACCATATCGATCTCTTCTTTTTTTTTTTTTTGAGTTGGAGTCTCACTCTGTCGCCCAGACTGGAGTGCAGTGGCTCCTCCTGGCCACCGCAGCCTCGACCTGCTGGGCTCCGGCGATCCTTCCGCCTCAGCCTTCCAAGTAGCCGGAATTACAGGCACGCGCTACCACGCCCGGCTAATTTTTTGATTTATTGTAAAGATGAGGTCTCGCCTGCCCAGGCGGGTCTCGAACCCGTGGGCTCAGGCAATTCACTCACCTCAGCCTCCCAAAGGCGAGGGATTACAGGCTGAGCCACTGAGCCCGGCTTTGATCTCTTCTTATAGGGACATCCTGCTAACTACTCTACACTCTCTGTTCACTCCCAAAGCCTGGGACTTTAAGGAATTATGACTGCTCTTCATGGAAAGCTTTCTACTTCAAATTTCCTCCTGAAGGGTCCCCATTCCTCTCTGGGTTCAACACATCAACCCTGGACCTACACTTCCTAGCCCTTCCCTGGTGGCCCTAACATGTGGTTTTCCAGACTCCTTTGTTCACTTGTGATCTGTTCTCCATCTCTCCCAGAATTTCCACCCCTTTCGCTGCTTCTGGGTCTATAGGCTCTCATACCTTCTTCCCTGGGTGTAGAATCCTCTTTGCTCTGGACAAATACGCTAGGCACCAACACACCACCCCTACCTTATTAGTCATCACTTGCCACACAAGTTCTTTTAGCCCTGTCAGTGTGAGCTTTTCCTCTGAAGGCTTCAAATGCATTTAAGTGCTCCAATGCCTTTCTCTCCTTCACATCCCTCCTTTTCCAAAGCCTTCCTCTTGGGATATCACTTACCCCCGAGTTCCCACCTAGTCCATGTCTTTGTGCAATTAAACTTTTAAAATGTTATTTATTAATTTAGAGTCTGAGTCCCACTCTGTTGCCCAGGCTGGAGTGCAGTGGCATGCTCACAGCCACCACAGCTTCTGCCCACTGGGCTCAGGCAATTCTTCTGCCTCAGCATTCCAAGTAGCTGGGACTACAGGCATGTGACTATGCCCAGTTAATTTTTTGATTTATTGTAGAGATGGAGTCTCACTAAGTTGCCCAGGCTGTTCTTGAACCCCTGGACTCAGGCAATCCTCTGGCCTCTGCCTCCCCAAGTGCTGGGATTACAGGTGTGAGCCACTGTGTCTGGCGTTGGCCTTTTTTTTTTTTTAAAGAGATTTACTTTATTAAGAACTCCTTGCTGAATAGACTGGCTTAGGCTTATTTTTATTACTTGAAAACTACAGAAATAGAATGTCTTCCTTTCTGGAAAATGCTCTTAATGAAGTGAGGTTTTTGAAGGAAAGAAGAGAGCAAAGATCATGTTCTGAACTGTCATGCACTTTTGACTACTCACTTGTGAGTCACAGGAAAGCTATACAGAGACAGCAAGCCCAAGTTTCCTTGTCTATATCTAGTGACAGATTCTGTAACATTTTTTCAAAGTGGAGGAAAAAAAGGCAATCATAATACTAAGCATACGCCCCCTCAAAAATAATACTCCTTCTCATAAATTGTAAAGTCCAAGGATACTGTTCACAGATCAAATACTGGGCCAGGCTCGATGGCTCAGCCTGTAATTCCAGTACTTTGGGAGGCCGAGATAAATGGATTGCCTGAACCTGTGGGTTCAAGACCTGCCCGGGCAACTTGGTGAGACCTCATCGCTACAATAAATCAAAAATTAGTCAGGTGTAGTAGCACGCGCCTGTATTTCCGGCTGCTTGGAAGGCTGAGGCGGAAGGATCACTGGAGCCCAGCAGTTTGAGGCTGCGGTGGCCAGGAGCGTGCCATTGCACTCCAGTCTGGGTGACAGAGTGAGACTCCAACTCAAAAAAACAAAAACAAAAACAAACCAAATATTGTCTTGTTTGTATTATAAATACCTTTCACACACTAAGAGATGATCCTATTTAAACCAAATTTCAAACTTCTCTGAACAATTTTTCTTTAAATATCATTCATATTAATCCCATCCCCAATGCACAGATAGAAAAATAGAAATAAAAAGGGAGTGGGGTCAGGCACAATGGCCCACACCTATAATTCTAGCAATTTGAGAGGCCCAGGTGACAGGACCGTTTGAGCCCAAGAGCTCAAGACCAGCCTAGGCAACACAGCAAGACTTCATCTCTATAAAAAAATTTAAAAAAATAAAAAAAATTAGCCAAGGATAGTAGCTGTCATCCCAGCTACTTGGAAGGCTGAGGTGGAAGGATTGCTTGAGTCCAGGAAGTCGAGGCTGTGGTGAGCTGTGATCGTGCCACAGCATTCTAGCTTGGGGGACAGAATGAGACCCCAACTCAAAAAAAAAAAAAAAAAAAGCGAGTGAACACTCACTTTATGTCTTATTGGATAAATAAGACACTATCCCAGTTACCAAGCTGTTCCATAAACTGAGCTAAAATGAGACTGCAGTCTAGAATGCACTGAATTTACTCAGAGTCCTAGACAGAGGGCAACACACTCCCTGTATTGGTAGCTTACCGAATGCCATTTTGTTCAATGTGGAAAGCTGCCTGAAAATGCTCCTGAAGACTCTTCCAGTACAAAATACCCCATTTAACACATAGGTAATAGAAGAAAACTTGTTTTCAGATCATTGATATATACGTGCCACTTGATTGTGCAGTCCTGTATTTTACAAGCCATATTGCTTAATTGTAAATATGCATTTAGATATTCACGGAAAGCTGACCACTAACTTCTTAGAATATTTCAGAATAGGACATATCCACACGTCGACCTCTAAATAACTGGGTCTCTTTTACTGAAGCTTGGCGATTTGTCACTTGATGTAGTTATCACATAACCACAGACTTATTCAGTTACAAATGGATACAAGAAAACTTGGGGCCTCGCTGACTCTTAAAAATGAAAAAAAAGGGGGGGAGGGGAAACTACAGACTACTGTTTAAATGTATTCTAATCTCAAACCATTCGTATAAAAGTTCATAAACTTTGAAACAATTGGTCATAATGTATTTGGGTTCCTCCCTCCTACTATACAAAATGATGTTCTTTCAATGGTTTACTTGTGGTCTTTAAGCTAAAAGTATAAAGCAAGTAAATCAGAATATAATTCTTCTCTCTCTCTCTCCCTCTCTTTAGAGTTAGAGTCTCACTCTGTCACCCAGGCTGTAGTGCAATGGCATGATCATGGCTCACTGCAGCCTCGACCTCCTGGGCTCAGGCAATCCTCCTGCCTCAGCCTCTCAGGTAGCTGGGACTACAGGTGTGCACCACCATGCCCAGCATATTTTAAAGTTTTTTTGTAGAGATGAGGTCTCACTATTTCGCCCAGGTTGGTCTCAAACTCCTGGCCTCAAGCAATCCTCCTGCCTCAGCCTCCCAAAGTGCTGGGATTATAGGCATGAGCCATCACGCCCTGACCTGTTTGTGAATCTCTTAAAATACAGCAAAAGAGAAGCAGTCAGATGAGCAGCGCATTCTGGGACACAGAGGGTATTTCATCAATGTTTTCTCTAATCTCTTCTGTGAATGAATATCTTATCTCCACAATTGCAGTGTGAGCAGGAGCCTCACCCTGCTAAATATAAGTGCTTCCCAATTCACAAAGGTTTAACAAGGGTTAGGGTTAGGGTTAGGAGGTTTTCTACTAAGTCAGTTGTTTGGAATTTGAATCCATGATCCTGCAGAAAGAAATCACATTTTACTTAAATATATCCTCAGGCCACCTCATAAAAAGTCTATTTACTACATAATATACCCCAAACCTAGTGATCCTTATGAAGAGGATTGTTTCAACTGCACCCATCACCTTTCTAACAGCATTGTAATGGGAACTATGTATCAGGAATGTCCAGCAAGAACACCTGCCCAGCACTGATGGAAAAGGGCTCTCACCATCCTGGGTATGATGGAAGCTGCAGAATGCCCAGGGGCAATCTCGTTGTGGTGGATGGGGTGGGTCACTATCTGTGGGTCTGCTGCCATCTGTGCTTCTCTTTAGGGCTTTCTCCAGCTCCTACCCACATTTGAGTACTGTGGTGACCACAAAGGCTCATCCAAAAATTTTTTTTTTTTGAGCTGGGGTCTCAGTCTGTTGCATTTAGGCTGGAGTGCAGTGGCATGATCACGGCCACCACAGCCTTGACCTCCTGGGCTCAGGTGATCCTTCCACCTCAGCCTCCTGAATAGCGGGGACTATAGGTATGTGCCACCACACCCAGCTAGTGTTTGTATTTTTTGTAGACACAAGGTCTTGCTATATTACCCAGGCTCCCTGGCTCAAGCATTCCTCTCACCTCAGCCTCCCAAAGTGCTGGGATTACAGGCATGAGTCACCACACCCAGCATCAATAAATTCTTGTGGAATAAGACTCTGCTTATCATTTACTTACTCAGTGAACATTTACATGCATCTACTCAGCATATAGGTCTAGCAGGGCAGAAGTAAATAAGACATACTCTCTGCCCTCAGTGAGTTAGATTCAGTGGGGGAAAGTCAAACTAACAAGGAACCGTGAAGTAGGGCAGCACCTAGCCATGGCTCAACAGAGTCATGTCCAGGTCCGGGGGGATTTCTCTAAGCCTGCTTTTAAGGATGCAGACTCCTCAGGTTAGGGAATGATCCGTGCCATGGCCTAGATACATTGGAGTAAGGACAAACCCAAGATGTACCACCACCAAACCTGAGCTCAAAGTCACATTCAGAACAAATGGGAACCACACATGACAGTTTTGTTCTTACTGGTGGAGAACTCTTGCTTACCTATCCAGAAATGAAAAAACAAAATTGGTGTCTAAGGGGAGGAAGCCATGTGTTCCTTTCTGAAAGGCTTTGAAAAATCATAAAGTGGTTGGAGCAAAAATACCACATGTATCAGATCTGGTTCAGTGAGAGATCCAGGCAGCCGAGGGTATGGCCGTCCTTCCAAAGACACCTCCTGTGATGCACACATTTTTAAAAACTATGGTTTTTTAAAAGAATTGTCTATGGAACATTTGAAAAATTGACTATAACAAGTCACCAAAAAAAGACATAGAAACAGAGACCCTCAAATTGAAAAAAAAATTAGTTTTTTGTTTGTTTTTTGTTGGGATTTCACTCTGTCACCCAGGTTGGAGGGCAATGTCACAATCAAGGCTCACTGCAGCCTTGATCTCCTGGGTTCAGGGGATCTTTCCGCCTCAGCCTCCCAAATAGCTAGGACTAGAGGTGCGTGCCATCACACCTGGCTTATTATATATATATATATATTTTTTTTTTTTTGTAGAGACAAGGTCTTGTTCTGTTGCCCAGGCTGTTGTCAAATGCCTGGGCTCAAGCAATCCTCCTGTCTCAGCCAACCAAAGTGCAGGGATTACAGGTGTGAGCCACCATGCCCGGCCAACTGCAGTTTTTTAAGTCACTATTTTTGAGTTTCACAACCCTTCAGAGAGGCGGAATGGAGAGAAACTCCATTTTCTGATGAGAAAACAGCAGCATAGAGAGGTGGACAAAGGTCTCCAGGCCTGGCAGGCAGCAGCTAAGGGGAATCCAAATCTCGTGATTAATGACCTAATGCCTTTTCCGCTGTATCAAGCTGCTTCTCTGATGCAAAGCAAAATTTTCAAATACTTTTTCCTTTACTTTATGTGGGCTGCAAAACAAACGCAGCTCAACTACAAAGACAACCAACCCTAAGAGGGCTGACTTTGCAAGGCGTGCATTCTTCACTTTCTGAAGTGCATAAACTTTCATAATATCACTGTCACAAGATGCTAAGTAATTAATTATTTTAAAAGCAAAGAATGCACACACCTCCAAATGATGGGAAAATCAGATGAGGTTATGTCTGTTACCCATAGAACAGGCTGGAAAATTTGCACACGTGGAGCTCCTTTCCAAAAGAAGCTTGGTACAGGCATGTGACAGAAATACTGGGAAGAAGAAAAGTTCTTTTAAACATGACCTACTGGGAACATCTAAGGTTTTTCTTATTTGGTTCCTACCTTAAAACCATTTTCTCACCAAGCTATAAATTTAAACTCTGTGCCCAGGTTTTCCAAACCACATGGCCTTAGAAGTGACCTAGCTGATTCTGTGTCATTAATTAGGATGAAAAAAACAGATATGGCACATGTCTATCTCACAAACAGAAACTATGGTTTTTAAAAGAATTGTCTATAGAACATTTGAAAAAATTGACTATAACAAGTCACCAAAAAGAGAAATAGAAACAGAGACCCTCAAATTAAAAAAAAAAAAAAAAAAAAGCCAGGCTCAGTGGCTCAGCCTGTAATCCCGTGCCTTTTGGGAGGCTGAGGTGAGTGGATTGCCTGAGCCCGCAGGTTCGAGACCCACCTGGGCAGCGAGACCTCATCTCTACAATAAATCAAAAAAATCAGCCGGGTGTGATAGCGCATGCCTGTAATTCCGGCAACTTGGAAGGCTGAGGCGGAAGGATCGCCGGAGCCCAGCAGGTCGAGGCTGCAGTGGCTGGGAGCGGCCACTGCACTCCAATCTGGGCAACAGAGTGAGACTCCAACTCAAAAAAAAAAAGCAGAAATTAGGCCACAGCCTCTAACTGCAATGCAACAAATTAGTATACACATTAAACAAAAAACAGTAGCTACTTAGGACACTCATCCTATCTGCTGGTAAGAATATATCCGTTCCCACACAGAGACTGTGAGAGAGTAAAAAAAGAGAAGAAAATTTGATGTGTTTCAAATTTACTTACAATAAGCAAAGAAAACTTTCAATTAATGTGTTTTTTTAAAAAGGCTACTTGAAGAATATTTGTTATAAAACCACAGATACTCATAGACAACCTGCAAGACAAAGAGCACTGGTCACTGACAAGTAAGATGGCCCAGCAGGAACAGTTTCTTCATCTTTCACCATGACGAGTATCATCTTTAAGTTTCTTTTTTATATTCTGGTATGAAAATCAGTTTCATGGGCAGAACCATAGTTGTCTTGCTCCATACTGGACACAATAACCCAAAGAAACTACTCAGTACATATTTATAGAATGAGCTAATTAATTATGTATATGAAGAGATTATATTTATATAGATTTTATATATATAAAGAGATTTTATATATATATAAAGAGATTGGCTAAATACTGTATCTAAACTCAGTGGGATATTATATAGACACTTAAGTGATAAAACAGAAATATATTTTATTTATATAGAAAAAATTTTCAGGCCTTACGATGGTTCATGCCTATAATCCCAGCATTTTGAGAGGTAAAAGAGAGAGGGTTGCTTGAGCCCAGGAGTTCAAGACCAGCCTAGGCAACATAGTGAGACTTCATCTCTATAAAATATAAAAAAATTTAGTTGGATTTGATGGTCCCAGCTACCCGGGAGGCTGAGGTGGGAGGACTGCTTGAGCCCAGAAGATCAGACCTGAGCAACAGAGCGAGACCGTGACTCAAAAAGAACAGGAGAAATATTTTCATAACTCATGTAGTTAGTAAAGCAAGTTATAGAACAGTTTATATAGAAGAAACTTGTCTTCTCTTTCTTTTCTCTCTCACACACAGACAATTTTAAAACTCTGTTCACAAGTCCGTCACACATGAGCTAGTAAAAAGAACTACAACATTCAGTGTACATGGCATGCATCTTATATGTGTAAGATGTGGGAAAAGAAAGAGAAAACATTTTTCTACTGTTGATTCATTTGCTTCAGAGTTGCATAGGCCCGCTGCTTCTGATCTTTCATGGATGGTGACCACACAAATCTGTATCATCTGGCCTGTTTCTTCAGCTGCCCCTGCCCTGGCTAATGGCAGTTCTGGAAGAGACCCATCTCAACAAGCCATCTGCTTAATATTCAAACCAAAATAAAAACAGCCCAGAGACAGTATGCTGCTGTGCCCTAGTCAGTGTCTATAACTTAAGTGTCTGCTAAGTAGCAACATTTCTCAAAGTTAATATTAATCAAGTTTTAAATTACATGAAACCAGCTTGTCATTGAACCTGACACAACAATTCAGAACTTAAAAGTGAATCCACCCACATCCATCTCTCTTTCCAAGCACTACAAGGGCATGTAACATGTCATCACAGAGTAATAATTAACCCCCAAATTCCCGGCCTGTGGTGCAACGGAAGTAAACACTTGAAATATTTTGGTCTGGAAACGTTAGTAAATCAAACCTATTTACCTATGGTGCCGACTTCTTGGTTCAGCGCTTGTCTTGCCGCAAACTTACTCCACAGAGAAGGCAGGGCTTTTAGCTTCAGCCTTGGCAAGAAGAAGGTAAAGGAGGAAAAGATTACGACTCGTTCTCTGGATTACCCCCAACTCTCCACCACCTTGGAAGAGGAAAGTCACCGTGACCCTGCCTCTTGCAACGACAACTGTACGGGGTCCGTCCCAGGAAAACCCTGTGCCCCTCCTCCCTTACCCAGCTCCCAGCGCTACCTTTCCCAAGCAGCCCAGGGACAGGAGGGGGGCGGGGTGGCTGGGATCGAGGTGGTTGTGCAGCCCCGAAGGTCCCAAGAAGCCCAACACATTACAAACCGTGGATTTTTTTCTTAGAATCTTGACATTTGGAGCATACCTTCTCTCCTTTAAGTTAAAAAAAAAAAAAAAAAAGGTGTGTGTATGGGGGGTGCTTGAAAAAAGCGAGCAGTTGTCTCCTGTTTGTAGGGGGTGGGTGTGGAGGCAGAACCGACCCCCTGGCCTCCGCTAGCACCACCCTGCGCCCGTCTGGCTTCTCCCGAATAACCAGGGCTGCGCACCCGGGAACTTGGAGGAGACCTGGGCGCCGGCACGGCCCGAACTGGACAAGGCAGTGGTCCGGGAATCCGGAGGGACGTCGCGCGGCATTCGCAAAGATGCCACCTGACCCAGCGGACCCTGCCCTGGTCGCCCTGCTGCGCTGGGGCACCAAGTGGGAGATCCTTCCTCAAAGGTTGGCCGCAACTGGTGAAAATAACTTGCTCGTGAGTGTCT
This sequence comes from Carlito syrichta, assembly GCF_000164805.1. Classification (NCBI taxonomy): domain Eukaryota; kingdom Metazoa; phylum Chordata; class Mammalia; order Primates; family Tarsiidae; genus Carlito; species Carlito syrichta. The sequence goes on along the minus strand of NW_007070887.1, from coordinate 167,876 downwards.
CACGTCCGACTGCAGCAGCCAGACGCACCCACCCCTGGGTCGGACTGTAGAGGTCTCGGGGATCCCTGGGGTTCTCGGAAAACGTCCTCCAAGTCAGAGACGCCCAAACTCGACCGCGCCGAGAGAAGGGCGCGCGTCCATGTCCCCGCCGTGGACCTTCCCTCCTAGGGGACAATCGAAGGACCCAGAGTCGCCGCGGCCCCGGCCAAGACCTCCGCACCGCTCCAGCCCCACCGAGAGGGGCGAATCCTGAGGTTCCGGGCAGCTCCCGGAGCTTGCACGGAGGCCGAGCAGGGGGCAGCCCGCGGGCCCCCGGGATCTCCGGCGCGAGTCCTCGGTGTGTGTCCTCGCCTCGCGACCCCGGGTGCCCAGCCCCGCGCCCCGGGGTCGCGGGCCCTCGGGTTCCGCGCATGCGCCGCCCAGCCCCTGCCCCTCCCCCGTCCGCTACCCTCTC